>NW_026851341.1:0-109022 GCF_030913485.1 Colletotrichum godetiae
GACCTAAACTTGAAAGCTTTGGGGAGCAGCGGCCCGGGGAGTGTTCCCCCGACAGGCAGCCAATCAGACCCGTCCAGCTTGAGAGGTCCTGCACGTCGAGGTCGGCTGACGCGGCATCCGCAGTGGATCCCTGAAAGTGGGGTTCGACCAAACCAGACTGACGGCACGGAGGAAGGTGCAGGGCGAACTGGAGCACCTTACGTTCTGGGTTGGGGAGTTTAGCTGCACCTCTCGTTCCCTTCGTTTCTGCGACGGGATGCTTCGAGGTTGCATCGAGGCGAACTGGATGCGCTGTGCCGCTGAAGCCTATGAGGCGCAAAGAGTAGACATGGGGGAATTGAACATATGTGCACCAGTTTGGGCAATCTGGCTGTCTGGTTCGCCTGCACTTGCCCGGCCTGACTTTGGGTTGCCTGCGCACACTTGCCGTCTGGGCACTTCCCAGCAAACTGGTTCTCTCGCGTCTTAGTCATCACAAATTCTCGGTGGGCTGTCCGGATGCTGAAGTTGTTTCCTGCCCGTTCATTCCGCCCCCCTTGGGCCGGGGAATTTCAACTTTCGGGGTCCTGGGTCACTGGTCAGGCAGGCCCACTCCATTTTTTTCCCAAGTCACGTCCCGGCCCCATTTCCACGTCCTCTTCCGAAAAATCGCCTCGTGTCCCGTCTCGTCTCACTCCAAACCTCACTTCTTCTCCCTCCGTCCCGTTCCTCCGATCCCCCACCCCTCCCCCTCTGACCACGTCTTTCCGTCGTGCAACTGAGACAAACCATGTCACGAAGCGAACAGTCCTGCTGACGACACACTCATTCCTTCACCATTCGCTATACAATACCTATTGACTTCATTCAACAAATCCCACTCATTCACGCCCACGGAAATCCGCCCCACTCAAGCAGCGACAGGTACAGAGAACCTCAACACTCAAACGAGTCACGCGCGCAACGCCCACCTCTCCCCTTCCTCCCGCCCACCCCGACCTTTGACGGTCGCCCTCGCCGCCCATCATGCCGATCCTTGGTGGGAAGAACAAATTCAACACCAAGCCGGCAGCAATCCGCGTCGAGAAAGTAGCCACCGCCCCGAAGCCGCGCCCAAGGCTCGCCCACGCGACATCCTCCACATCCTCCGCCAAAGCCTCCCCGCGCGCATCGCCCAAGCCAAACGCCAAATCCCTCCTCTCCCGCAAGCAGAGCGCCTCGCCCTACCCTTCCTCCTCCTCGGACGAGAAGCGCAGCGAGCGCAAGCGCAAGGTCGGCAGCGCGGGTCCGTCGCAGCCCAAATTCGACAACGACTCTGACGGCGATGACAATTACGAAGAGTTCCTGAAGCATGAGCCTAGCAAGCGGCAGCGCACGCAGGATGGGCAGTTTGTAGACACCCAGCGCTTGTTGACCCGGTCGAGCGCATTCAAGGACAACGCGAAACCCCTCAGTCGGCTGATTCACGCCGCCCAAATTTCCAACCTCAAGAAGTGTCCCAAGGCCACGCGCTCGCTCGGTGCGACAGCAGATGACAGTGTCAGAGTACGACTGCAATACCCGAGCAATTACGGGGCGGAAGAGTAGGTTTCAATCTCAAGTGGTGACTATGATACGGTATCGCTAACCCCTCACTAGGTACGAGCTTATTAACGACAAGGGTATCATCAATGCGATTGAGGACATCAAGACGGTGGTCGGGTTCGTCGCCAACGTATATCTCACCGAAGAGCAGGCCGAAGAGTTCACAGAGCAGCAAAACGGCTTCATACGGCGGCTCAGAAAGGCATCAAACACAAACGACTTCCACGGTTTCGTGTCGGCGCTCAACGATGCGAACAGGAGAATTCGCACTCTTGCGGCGGACGGGACAATACGTAAGAATCTGGACAAGATACACGGGCTGCCCAGGGATTTGGTCGAGTTCATCCTTACCCAGGTGTACGACCGCACAGTATCACCAGACGTGGAAAAGTTGAAACAGTATAAAAACGGCACCGACAATGTTTATGGCGAACTAGCGTACAGGCTTATCTCCGATATCCTACAGGAAAAGACCCGGATGACGTCAGACCAAGTCTTTGTCGATCTCGGCTCCGGCGTGGGCAACGTGGTGTTCCAGGCCGCGCTCGAGATCGGCTGCGAAAGCTGGGGCTGCGAAATGATGGAGAACCCGTGCGACTTTGCCGAAGCGCAGGAGAAGGAGTTTGGCGCACGCTGCAAGATGTGGGGTCTGCTGCCCGGCCGAGTCAACCTCGAAAGAGGCGACTTCACTAAGTGTACCCGCATCCACGAAGCCATGAAGCGCGCCGACGTCGTCCTCGTCAACAACCAAGCCTTCACCCCGCAGCTCAACGCCGAGCTGGTCAACATGTTCCTCGACCTCAAGCAAGGCTGCAAGATTGTGTCGCTCAAGTCGTTCGTCAACGACCAGGGAACGCGCAACGCTAACGACATTGCGAGCAACATCTTGGAGGTCGAGCATCTGACCTATCCTGAGGGTGGTCCGGATGGTAACTATGTCAGCTGGACCAACGCTGGCGGCAACTATTGCATATCGACGAGGAAGTAGGCGGCTGTTCGTCCCATCAGCATCTGTCGTTACGCCGTATGATGTCCCACGGGACTTGTGCAGTAGCTGCAATGTGTGTTATACATTGTGCATGGAAGGACCAAAGAAGAAAAAGAAAAAGGACAAAAGCATTGGAAAAAAAAAGGAATACTGGCATAGGAGAGGAATTAGCGTTGAGTTCATTTACCTGTAGAAATTTTTACAACTCCCCATAGAGCATGTCAGCCGGGCAGACAGCCATCGAGAGAGAGAGAGAGAAAAAGAGAGGGGGGCGTGGCGTGGCGTGGGTGGAGGGGAGGTTATACACGAAATAGACCGCATCATCAGCGCTCATTTGCGAGATTCATGGCATCGGCCTCCTGGGCCATTCTCTTCATCCACCGATCGACGAGCTCCTTGTTCTCCTTCTTGACCTTGTCCCGCTCTTGCTCGGCCATGGACATTTGCAGGTTCATCGTGATCATCTCGTCTTGTACGTTCTGCGGACGACGCGCGAGTCAGCTAATTTGTCCCAGGCCACCGTTTTGCCAAGTTTCCCCCCGTATTCACAAAGATCAAGGAAGCACCGTGACATGGCATTGCACTATTTACCTCGACCAGCTTGCGCTTCTCCCGCAGCTCGTGTTCCCGATCCCGCAACTTCGTTGTAAGGGCTGTATTCTCCACCGTCAGGCTGCGTACTTTTCTCGCGTCTTCCTTGTGTTCGCTTCGTAGCGTCTGTGCCTCGTCCTCGGCTTGCTTGGCTCGGTCTTTGAGGGTGCCGTTTGAGCGGAGGGCCTCGGCGAGTTGGAGCTGGAGCTGCACGATGGTCGGGTCGGAGGAGCTTGTTATTTCTGTTGTTGAAGAAGGGGGAGGAAATATGTTGTTGGACTTCTCGGAGGCTGTGGTTTTGCCCTTCTTTTCGGGCGCGGTTTTGGATTTGAGGACTTGGTTTTCGGCTTCGAGGGCTGCTACATGGTCGGAGAGCTGGGAACCTGGTGGAGGACAGGGTGGTAGGTTCAGTTTGCTAGTCTTGGAGATGCGGAAGAGGAGCTGGAGGGGTTGAGGGTTCTTACAGAGCTGTACGATTTCGAGGTTTACGGGGTTGTTCTTCTCTTGCTCCCGGATGGAGGCTAGGTATTCGGAGCGCCAGTCGGCCATGATGGGCGAATTTTGGTGGGGGTGGAGGGGAGAGCTGGGGGTTGTTTGCTGTATCGTGGGTTACATTTATCTGAGCAGCTGTCTGTAATTCCCCATGGAGTCGATACAGAAGCTAGACCTGGGAACAATGACGGGAATAGCTCTTGTGTTCCTTTCTTGGCTGAGGTGGATTATGTTGGCGGAACGGCGCATGCGTTTTACATTCCAGACACGAACAGCCAGGCTCCTTCGCGGTCGCAGGGCATGGTTGTCCGCAGGCAGTCCGTCACCTGCTCTGGGCCCGGTGTCAAAGGGTGACCAAGCTGGGGTCTCTTTGTCTTATCGGCGCACTGCATCCTTTGGTGGGGTTCCTATCGTCTGCCTGCCCTGGGGAAATGACGCAGCTCCTTGAAGCCGGTGATTAGCCGGTCCCAGCGGTGAATTGAGGCTGATCTCCTGTAATTCGTGGCGCAAGCTCCATTCGACCTAGGTGCCTGGGGTACCGTACCTCTAGCTCATTGAGAGCTTGGGTGGTAGAGAAGCTCATACCTTCAACCTCACTTCTCACTCATCTCATACCTCGGTCTCAAATCAACATCAGAACCAGGCCTCCAACATCATCGCAAGCTCACATATCGAAACCTCCAAACTGTTCCAAAGACAAAAGCCACGCTTGATTTGAAGACAGGCTCACGATATCTGTTGGACAAGGCCCGGGCGAATGAGGAAGATGACATGATGGAAGCGTCTCACCCCGCGGCAGGATGGGAGAACGTCGGCGAAAAATGGTACCGTAAAGTCCAGCTATACACCGAGGTATTCGACCAAGACCTCGACCTCGACAACTACATCGTCGCCGGTGCGCCCTACGGCGGCGCCCTCGCTCTCCTGCGCGACGACACCAAGATCCAGGCCGTTCGCGCCGTTACCAGCAAGACTGGTACAGGGGCAGGAGCCTCCAGTAATAAACCCGGTATCGACATTTACTCGTACGCCGGCAAACTCCTCCGCAGGATCCCATGGGACCAGGGTTCCGGCACGATCAAGGGGCTAGGATGGGCGAGTGTGCAGGGCGGCGAGGAGAAGTTACTCGTCGTCACGGCGGATGGCACGGTGAGGGTGTATGACCTCCAGGGCGAGTTCACGCAGTTCTCGCTCGGCAACGGCGCAGACGAGGTCGGCGTCATCGGGTGCCGGTTCTACGAGACGGGTATGGTCGCCCTGCTCGGGGGCAACGCGCTCGTCTCCGTCACCTCGTACGCGGAACCCCGGCCCAAGGTCCTCGCCGCGCCGCGGGAAGACCAGGGCGAGATCCATGCGTGGGCCGTCGTCTCGCCTGACCACACGCTCTCGCGGTCCGTCGAGGTACTGCTGAGTATCGGGGAGACCGTCTACGTTGCCGACGCGGCCGAGTGCGAGGATCGGTTCCTTGATATCGGGCCGTTTAGCCACATCAGCGTCTCGCCTGATGGGAGGCTGATTGTGTTGTATACCAAGACGGGCAAGGCGCATGTTATATCGAGCGATTTTCAGGAGCGATTGGTGGAGCACGATTCGCAGTCGAGGATCCCGCCAAAGTATGTGGAATGGTGCGGTTCCGATGCGCTGATTGCGTGGGAGGACGAGGTGCACATCATCGGGCCCGACAGCGCGACGGCCGAATTCTTTTACGATGGACGGGTTCACGTCATTTCTGGTACGTTGATGGACAACTCACTCAGTGTATAAACATCATCTAACAATACCATCTAGAACACGACGGCGCAAGACTCATCACAAACGACGTCTGTGATTTCCTCGAACGCGTCCCTCGCGCCACAGAAGACGTCTTCGGCACCCGCGCAGAGTCCTCCGCGGCCTCCATCCTCCTCGACGCCGTCGGTCAGCTCGAGCTCCAGTCCCCAAAAGCAGACGACTACATCCAGCTCATCCGCGCCAACCTCACCGAGGCCGTCGACACGTGCGTCAACGCCGCCGGCCGCGAGTTCAGCGTCCACTGGCAGAAGCAGCTTCTCAAGGCCGCCTCCTTTGGCAAGTCCGTCCTCGACATCTACAACAGCGACGAGTTCGTCGACATGTGCGAGATCCTCCGCGTCCTCAATGCCGTCCGCTTCTTCGAGGTCGGCCTGCCCCTGTCCTTTGACCAGTACCAGCGCCTCACCCCCGAAGGTCTACTCAAAAGGCTCATCAACCGGCACGAGTACCTCCTCGCCCTCAAGATCGCGGGCTACCTCCGCCTCCCCACAGACCGCATCTACGTCCACTGGGCCTCTGCCAAAGTTCGCTCCGGCACCGAAGACGACGACACGATATGCCGCCTCGTCGTCGAGCGCCTCTCAGGCAAACCAGGCATCTCGTTTGAAGAAATCGCCCGCGCAGCCTACGACGAGGGACGGGGCCGCCTCGCCACCGAACTCCTCAACCACGAACCCCGCGGCGGCCGCCAGGTACCCCTCCTCCTTAGCATGGAAGAAGACGAGCTCGCCCTCGACAAGGCCATCGAGAGCGGCGACACGGACCTAATGTACACCGTCCTCCTCCAGCTCAAGAAGAAGCTCCCCCTCGCAGCCTTCTTCCGCACCATCAACGCCCGCCCCGCGGCCACCGCGCTCGTAGAGTCCTCGGCCGCCCGCGAGGGCGACAACGCACTCCTAAAGGACCTGCACTACCAAGACGACCGCCGCGTCGACGGCGCAAGCGTCTTCATCCGCGAGTCCCTCGCCCAGGCCGACGCGCGCACGGCATCGGACAAGCTCGCCCTTGCTGCGAAGCTGCTCTCCGACTCCCGTGAGGCATCGTTCGAGGTGCATGCTCTCAAAGAGGCGCAGACGCTGCTCAAGATGCAGGAGGCGTTTGACCGCGACCTCACCGATACGTTCACGGGGCTCAGCGTCAACGAGACCATGTTTAAGCTTATCCGGCTGGGGTACCACAAGCGCGCGACAAAGATCCAGAGCGAGTTCAAGGTGCCGGAGAAGGTTGCTTGGTGGCTTAGGTTGGTGATTTCTGTTTCTCGTGCCCTTGTCTTCCTCGGTTTCTTGTACATTCGGCTACCTTTCTCTATCCCCTTGCCAAGACAGGGGAGGCATTATACAGTTGCTAACCCCTACCTTCTTCTTTGTAATAGACTACGCGCTCTCGTTGCAAAGCGAGACTGGGCCGAGATTGAAGAGCTCGCAAAGACGAGGAAAAGCCCGATTGGGTGGGAGGTAAGCTTTTCTTTCTTCACATTCTACAATCTACTACACACTGTCACAAAACCATGAAGAAACCCGCGTGCTCGGCAATCCGTTGTTCTCCGTGACACGTCGGAATTACACTCTACTGTAAACCGGACGAAGGAAAGGAATTGGCTAACCTCCGAGCGCAGCCGTTTTACAACCTCACGCTGCAGGCGGGCAACCCGCGGCTGGCGGCGGTCTTTGTGCCAAAGTGCACGGGTCTGGAACCGGGAACGACGATTACCATGTACGAAAAGTGCGGGATGCGGGTCAAGGCGGCGGAGGAGGCGGTCAAGCTCAAGGACGCCGAGGCGTGGGGTAGGCTCCTCGAGGCGGCGGGACGGGGAACGCAGGAGGGGCGGGAGATTGAGAAGCTCGGAGCCGCGGTTTTCAAGAAGTGAGGCTGGCGATTGTTTTTTTGCGAAGGCGAGGTAGGCGAAGCATTTGACGCTTTATTCGAGGACGAAGGATGATGAGATCAGACGAAGGAGAGGGGGCGGGGGTGTCAGGGTTAAAAGGGGTCGTCGCCGCGTCGCCGGTGGTTTAATCTCCCTTATTAACATACGTAATCTGAGCAGAATTAAGGTGATGCTCCGCGGCTACTGTCGAAGATGAGAGGTCTTCCTTGAAGGTTTACGTTTGAGGCAATGTACAAATGGGAATTGGTGCCGTCGTCGATCCGGGGTAAGCTTGCACACCGGCTGGTCGGGAACTAGGATTTCCCCGGGCCAGGACGTGCGTGCGCGTAACGTGGTTTCTAGCTTTGTCGAATTCTTCACAGCCGATTATGCCAAAGGGAAAACTCAGGCCATGCCAAGTCCTAGTGTGCTAGATGTGCCGGATCGTCCAGCTGTCTGACGGGCTTGCGTCTATTCTTTGACGATTGCTTCCGGATACGGCTTCGCTTGGCAGATGTCTAACACAGCTGGGAGTCTTGAGACCTTTAGTGAGTCCAACTTACCTGGCACGTTTTGCAAGATTGAGTGAAGAGAGGGCATGAAGAGGTCGCGTGATAGATCGATCTACACGTGGGCGAACCACGGGAGACGGGCACGCCGCCGCGCCGACACGGGCTCCAGGGTTCGAAGACGGGTGCTCATGAGCTAAGATAGTCCTGCGGCTCGGATTTGATGCTGTTTGCCTTTGAATGTCTGTTTGTCGAGGGGCAAACAATTGGATTTTGGCCCAGGAACGAACGCCCCATTTGGCAGCGAGATTGCATAGGTAGAACAAAGCGAGGAGCACCGGGGGCCGTGGTCTCAGATGGGACACAAGGAAGCAATGCAGAGAGTGAGGGTCCAGGTTGAACCTAGGGCGGCTTTGGCGGGAGGTCTTCATGAATCAGGTAAGTTCTGGGGACACCATCCCAGAGGATTGATTGCGCATGGGGGCGACGACGGTCCGATATGCCTTGCTATGCGCCAAAGGGTTTTCTGAACATGTTTGTTCGGGAGTGACAAAGCATGAGCACGAACGGGTTGAAGCAGGTTCATCTTTACGCAGAGATGGTTTCCGTGGATGCCTGTGGGTGGCTGACATTGAATAGTAATTTTTGTTCTGTGACGCCCTAGTCGCTGGTGATGGAGGGCATGGAGAAACATTTCTGAGTAGCATTTGGCCGAATTCTTTAGACCATCCGCTGTGTTAGTGGTCGAGTATGCCCAGGTACGTAAGACGTTCTGGTTGCAACCGGTCATTGGCGTGTGGCGTCTCCTTGATCGAGCGAGATCAAGCGCTGACTATTGTAACCGAGATGCCGGGAAAGGCGGATCTAGATCCTCATCTCTGGGCATGCGTTGAGCCTGCATTTGGCCAAGATGAGATGAAGGCGACTGGAAAATGGAGAATTACAAAACAGTGATAGGATTGAAAGCAGCCGTCCGGGAGTAGGTTCCCACAAAGAGCGAGCTGTAGGCAAATACGGACGCTCGGCCCCGGAGAAGAATCGGAGGGTGCATGAGTTGAGGCATGTGCCGCCAGTGGGAGGTCTTGGCAATTGCTTCTCGTGACAAGGAGGAAGCCGACTCAAGGTGGCGAGGCAAGGCGAGGCGACAAGCGGAAATTCGCTCGTTGGTCTCAGCATGCAGGATCGGGTTCGGATCCGTGTTTCTGATGAGCTCTCGGCCTTCTAGAAAATTTCTTAATTGTGGTTCTAGTTCCGCCAAGACGGTTGCCATCTGGTCTTGAGAGGTAAGGCGGAACGGAATGTTCATGTCCTAGAGTTTGCTTTTGTTTTCGCAGTGTCACAAGCGTTGGTGGTGAGTCGGATGAGGCTCGGGACAGCGGATGACGGACCGGACGAGTCAGTGGCAAAGGGGGGTAGAGGGACCGCATTCCTGAGTATGGCAGGGTTGACTCCCACATCGTCATTCAGCTTTCATCCATGTTGGAGAGAGTCTGTGATGAAACGGCCATCGATCAACACAGGCAGGGAGCCATGGTGTCGTGAAAGTGGTGATTTGCCTTGACTCTTGGATACAGTAAGATCCTTGTGCCCTTGTGCATGAGGGCGCCACAAAGTCGAGGTGGGATTCCCAGCCTTCTGATGGACTTCCGGCGGGGAGAGATTTCCAGGACCCAACCACGATGGCGGCCCAGGTGAAAGGACGGCATGGGAGGAAGAGAGTGACGGACGGAGGTGGCGGGGGTCCTCGGTCACACGCCTCGGTGCCAGTCGGTGGGCCTGGGGTTCCCACCCATTGCTCGTGGGCGACAGAGGAACTTTGGGCAAAGTACCTTGATCTTCTCGGTTAGGTAAGGTAACCATGGGCGGTGGGTGCATGGGAAAGTCGATGGTCTTCGACTCTTCGGACGCAACCCTCAGCGGAGGGTCGAACTTCGAAGGGTCTATTCAGGGAGCTAGGGAGCTGGGTGGACGCTAATCTGGTGATTGCGTTAGCGCGAACAGCCCCCTGAGGGTATGGTTCGCCATTGTCTCTCGCGTGCAGCGTACTGACCATGGAAAGCCTGGAGGTTTGAGGGCGACGGGGAGACCAAAGTGCCTCAAACCACTCACGCGGCGCTCTTTGCAGTCATCTTCCATGGGGGGAGATATCCGTAGATTAGGCCGCGAGGAATGCGTGGACTTCGTGGGAGCAAGGTGAAGAAGTGAGCTGACCTTGTCACGCCCAGAATTTTTTTTTTTTTTTTTTTTTTTTTTGCGGTTCAGGAGGCTGGTGATGGCCCCGTTGTGCCGTTATTCCAGGGCTGATGGACACCAACATGGTGTTCACGGAGACAATGTTTTCATTCCCTCTTTTTGGTGGAGAGATGACGGTAGGCGACGGGAGGGCCGGAAATAACATGGCGCGTTCTTTCCTCTGCCGATGTCTACATCTGATGGGAAAACTTGGAAAGACCTCTCATGTGTAAGGAGGCAGGCGCACTGGGCGGGAGTCGCCGTCGTATTCGGCCAAGGCAGGTACAAGTCACGATGGATCATGTTCATGGAGCATTGCGGGAAGGTATCGTAATGCAGTCTTAGTAACTGCTTGGCCGTTGCCGACCCCCTTTTTGCCTCATTCATTTACCTCTAGTCGCCCAGCAGTGCTAGCATTATATTAGATGCCATTTTGTCATTGTGTTTGCCTTGCATTGAGGTATCCATAAATGATGACAAGCTCGCAGCAAAGATCGTGAGATGCCCTGGCCTTGATGGGCAGTGATGAGGCACCTTGTACAGAGAATGGGGAGAGGCATTGCAGATGGTGATACATCCTGGCTGGTGCCAACCCGTGCACTCTGGTCGCCGATGCCCTTTTGAGATGATCGTGCCTACCTCACGTCCCGGGATCTGAAGCATTGGCCATCTCGCAGATGCAGATACCTTCTCAGTCCCGTGCTCCCGCCTTCCATTGACTTAAAACTTGAGGTACCTTGCGTGCTTGCCTAGCACCTTCAAAGTCTCTCTCGTCTCGTGTTGCAGCCCCGTGCTTCCGCGGAAAGAAGGCGAGACAGAGCACCTGCCTTGTCCAACTCTGAGTGGTCCTGGTGGTTGACGATCGAGAAAGCCAAAATGCAACTTTGGATGAAGAAGGTGCGAGTGCGTTGTGAAGGCAAGGTGAGGCAGGTGCGCTTGGGCGGACTTTCCACAGATTCCCAGATCTTTCCGCCGCCCTTCGCCGATGAGGGCCGTTGTATCTCCGATGCCTCGTTAATCTTCCTTCCGTCTCTTCCATTCAAAGCTCTACCTTACCTGAGGTAGAAGGTACCTCAACTTACCTCACGTCACAACATCCCAACCAAATCTAAGGCAAATGCCTTTTTTTGAGCTTCTTTTGCGTTGAACGTTCACTTCAACTCAACCCTCCAGATGACTGGCGACGCATCCGGTGTATCTTCTCCGGCCATCTTGTTCTTCTCCGATGACGGGACGGGAGTCTGATCCAACTTTGATCCAGCTTCCCGGAGCTGGGCTGCCGCTGGCTTGACACTGAGACCCCCAACCCAAATGACCCTGCCATGTGTCTGTGCTCCGCCGTTCTCGTTGCTTCTTCTAACTATTCTGTACATGGCAGCCGCGCATCTCTTCAAAGACTGACTTGACTGCCCACCTCAAGGCGCATGCAGAATCCGAGACGACTCTCTCGATACGCATCCCTCCGGTAGCAGCGTCCATGTGGTTATTGATGTGTTCCAGTTCTTCACCCATCGACCGGCGGGAGAGACACCGGGTCACTAACTGGCAGCAACGTAAGCCTCATCGCTGTATCATCATTAGACATCATCGACGTCGTCGGTCACGGCATTTCCTCCCATCAGCAACTGTGTGCCACACCGACGTCCATCTGTATCTGTAGCCACGAACAATAGCGTACCCTTACTACGTCGTACCAGTCCGCATCCACTGGATATCCCGGCTAACAACCCACACGCTTGCAGCAAGCATATCCAGGCGCATCCTGTCTGTTGCACCCCTGGCCCTGGTTCGCCTTTACGTCCCCTCACTCCAGCCAGTCTTTCAGTTCTGTCCGGCCCTAAACCAAAGGCAACGCCGCAACAATAACGTCCCCTGCCATTCTCGGCCTAGAAAGACGAGAACACGCACATCTCCAGGCGCGACCCCTACCGTACGGCAACTGCCACACCAATACGGCCCTCGCCCTGGTCGTGTGTCTTTTACTGTTGCTTGCTAGACGTCGTCATTATCCCCATAAACACCCCCCCTCACCCACCAAGCAGTAGCAGAGCCTGCAGAGGGAAGAAAAAACAGTGGCACGCGCGCCAACGAAAACCTGACCGACTGGGCTGGACCCCGACTTGTTGTCTTTACGTCCAAGTACGGATGCCTACCTGACCTGGACTGCTACTGTTAGTGTTAGTACGGATACTGCGTGCCATTTCCACTGCCCAGCTGCCCTGTCCCTGAGGCCCTTGCTTCATCGCCGCCAGCATCCAGACCAATTCTCTCTCTTCTTTAGCTGCGTCCCACCCAAGGTACGGCCCTCCTGCCTCAGTACGAAGCACTCTATCCGTAGAGTCTGTGAACACCTAACAGGATACACCTAAAAACTACTCGTCTCGTGTCTCCCGCCCTCCATCGTGCCCTGCCAAGGTACTTTCATCCAGGACCACCGCAAGTACCTTTTTCTTCGTCCAACCTCACCGTCCACGGCGGCGGCGCACTGCTTTCACGCCTAGTCCGTCTGGCTGTCCGGGCTCTTCCTTTTAGCCACTTGACCCAACTGGGACTGACACTGACGATTACGACGAGCAACAAGAAGAACTCGACGCCCGTCCTTCTTGGCTCCAAAGCCGAAATACTGACCCTTTCCCCAATCCAGCCGAGCACCACAGACATTCAGCATCCTTCACTTGCAACTTTCCACCAGGTCCGACTTTGTAAGGCCTGCCGCAGTCGTCCAGACTAAAAAAACAGTCTTCCCCAGGTCCTTTTCCTGATCCTGGACGTAATCTGCTTTTCTCGGTCCATAACACCATTCATCTCTCTCTCTCTTTTTCTTCCACCCTCGGACCTTACCTCCATCTCCCTCCCGTCTCGACGATTCCTCCTTGGTCCCCTTCGTCCCTTTGGTCCCTTTGTCCAACCTCGCCCTGCCTCGTTACAGTTTCACGCCTCGACAGACGAAATCAGAATACAGAATACCTTAGGAGAGAGCACCGTAGCTTGCTTTCTAGACAGGATCCAACAGCGACATTCCAAGCAAACACAACCCGCTCTTCCCCCACTCCCTCTCCCTTCTGTCTCTTATTATTTCACCCCTTTCATCACGTTCTTCCCGCAGCCTTTGACACCCGTCGCTCTCTACTTGCACCCCAAGAGACAAGGCAAAACAACACGCAGATAGGTCACTCAGACAAGTCCGCCGACGCCCAGTGATTCAGCCAGCTAGTCAGCCAGACCGCCAGCCGAAACCCACGAGTCGAGAGCCGGCACCATTGCGACACTACCGCCTGATTTCCAGACGGATTCTAACCCTGCGGCGGCCACTACTGCTTATTACACCCACCAGCCAAAACAGTCCCAGCCTAACAACACCACCCATTCTCCGTTCCCTCCCAGGCTCCCCTCCCCCTCGAGGCGCAAATGTTTACACAACCAGTCGCATCGCCACCGACCGTGGGCCCCGTGCCGACGTCTGTCACCAATCCCGCTTCACCCTCAACACGATCCAGTCGCCTGCGAGGCCTCAGTTATCTCCGCAGCTACACTCAAAATCATATTTTGTCCCGAGAACACAGCAGTCAGGGCTCCAACTCTCCAACATCAAACTCCCACTCCCACGCCGCCGCCCACTCACACTTTCACCACAACACCGGCTCCAGCCCGCACTCTCAGACCCAAACTCAAACTCAAAATCAAAACCACCACAGTCGTTCAGGTTCTAGTCGCCCAACCCCCGGTCTGCAGCGCTCTCTCAGCTATTCGCCTACTTCAACCCCCCGTCGCTCCGACGCCGACACCAATCTGAACCCTCTGTCACTCGTCGCCTCATTACAGGAGTCACCCTCATCGTCAACTTCCTCCGCGAACAAGGCCTCCACCACGCCCTCTTCGCCTGCTGTTGAACACCCGCCAGTGGATGCGCTCCCCTCCATTCTCGACGACGTCATTGCCAGCGGCAGCAGTAGCAGCCATATTCGGCAGCAATCTGACCAGCAGCCGCAGTCGACCAACGACGCTGAAGCTGCAAACATGACGAGAGCACGCGCCTCTACGACAGGCGATGCCCCGGCCGCAGCCTCCCCCGCGCCCGAAAATCTACCTTCGATCCGATTTTCTGCCTACTATGATCCCCGCGCGACACGTCCCAGCCTGACCTTCCCTCCAGTCTCCAGAACGCTGCCCTCGAACGGCGACATCATCAGGGTCGGCCGCTATTCAGAGCGAGATAACCAGCCCAATATTCCCAACAACACCCCTTCGGCCGCGCCCGTTGGTTTCAAGAGCAAAGTTGTGAGTCGCCGTCATTGCGAATTCTGGTATGACGAGGGTAAATGGTACATCAAGGACGTCAAGAGTTCTTCCGGCACATTTCTCAACCACATTCGACTGAGTCCCCCGGGAACGGAATCGAAGCCTTTCCCTGTCAACGATGGCGACATTGTGCAGCTGGGAATAGACTTCAAAGGTGGCGAGGAAATGATCTTCCGCTGCGTGAAGATGAGGTTGGAGCTGAACAGAGGCTGGCAGAACAAGTTGAACACCTTCAAGTAAGTCAAGCCGTTTTTCGACTGTATTCGTACTGGCGCTTACATCATGCAGCATGGCGACGCACAAACGGTTGCGGAACATGACAGCAGCCAACTCAGCGAATTCCTCGACACAGGACTGCTCAATTTGTCTCAACTCTATCGCGGTATGTAGCCGCCGTATGAACGGCACTCCCCCCCCCCCCCCCCCCCCCCCCCCCACATTCCTTGAGGGCAAGCAAGCTAATTGATTTATAGCCGTGCCAGTGCTTGTTCGTGGCGCCTTGCTCGCATACCTGGCACTTCAAGTGCATCCGGTCTCTGCTGAATTCTCCTCAATACCCAATCTTCGTCTGTCCAAACTGCCGCATGGCTGCAGATCTCGAAGCCGATATTGAGGACCCCGAAGAAGATTGGGAGCAGATGGAGGAAGATGAGGAGCCTGAACAAAAACAACAAAAGCAAGAAGTCAAGGAGACGGTGTCAATTGCGACTGCCCCCTTGGCAGCCCCTGCGACTGTGGCCAGCTCGAGACCTCAACTCCCTGAAATCGGCACCGATGATGATGCTATGGACTTTACGGTGGCATTGGACCGCGCTCGAACTGTCGCCGAAGCTCCAGAAGAAGCGCCGAGAACTGTTGCGCCTCATACTTCTGTTCCACCTGTTCCCATCCCTGCAGTGGGCATGGCTCAGGCTGCTGTACCTCGTAGCGGTCGAGATACCCGCACTCCTTCGCCTATCGGCAACCACTTGGTCAACGCTACCGAGGGTCCTATTACCCCGCGTAACGATGCCGGGCCTTGGGTCTTTGACGGTAGTGCAGGGCGTCGTGCTGCGGAGGCATCCAACGGTATGCGAAGCCTTGATGCCGCCGCCGAGATGGAAGTAGACCGGTAGAGCCGGCCTAGACGTCTACGGAGAGGCATAACAGGGAGACACCCAACCACCGGCCTGAAGCAGAGGTCTTGGGCTCCCCTAACATAGAGTGACTCACCTCCACGGACACGCATACCCCTGCTACGGAGACGGCGAGAGAGAGACAGAGCAGAAATGTGTTTTCCGTTGCGAAAGACTGCGTGAACAGGTTGCATGAGCGAAGGCGTGGAACGGTGTATGGCGTTTGAATGCATTGTGGACCGCTATATGCTAGCCACAGCGAAACAGAGCTATTTTGCGACTTCTCGGCTGGGTTTGAGGAGGCGGTCTCAGTGGGAGGGCTGACATTTTCTACGTCAGTTACGACAGCGGCTGCTACACGAATCAAGGAGATTCGCACGCCAGCAAATGAGTTCATAGCATTATTCTAATACAGAACTGGCGAGCGTTTGATACTCGTCTTATTGTTACAATATGTTGCTTTGTGCGACTACTATTCGATCCTCTAATGGACTGAAACTTGATCTCTACTGTACATCAACTACTGGGCTACCAAAGTTGTGCACGTCTCCTTCAAAGGACGGGACTGTGTGTTGCCATGTGCTTACGAGATCTCCGAGTCAGGAGAAGCAATTCGCGGAATACGAGCGGCGCGACTCCCAAATTACGTCTCGTTGCTGGATGCATCGTCTGCAATTTCATTGGCCGAGAGCGATACCCCACAACAACCGATGGTGCCGGTACGATAAGGCGATAAGAAGCACCAAGAATTGGATGCGTCAACTCCTGTGAACAGCGAACTTTTTCGTAGCCTCGCAATCGCGCACCATCAACCAACGACAGCCAGGGATCACCATTGATCGCGTACAGCCTGATCGATAACCCGAAGTACACAACGCAGACCTCCCATACGATGCTTCGATCATTAGCGACGCGCCTCCCGCGGCGCGCGGTCGCCTCTTCATCGCCCCTTCTTACCACCAGCTTCCGCCCCTCTACCTCTACGCCCTTCTCCCGCCGGGGACTCGCAACGATCATCGAAGCCATCCCGAAAGAGCCGACAGATCTCGATGCCATTACAACCCTCCCAAACGGCCTGCGCGTTGCCTCGGAAGCGCTGCCGGGTTCCTTCTCCGGCGTAGGCGTCTACGTTGATGCCGGTTCCCGGTACGAGGATGCCGGCCTACGGGGCGTCAGTCACATCATGGACAGGCTGGCGTTCAAGTCGACGGGCAGCCGCAGCGCAGACGATATGCTCGAATCCGTCGAGGCTCTCGGTGGCAACATCCAGTGCGCGAGCTCGAGAGAGAGCATGATGTACCAGGCGGCGACGTTCAATGGCGCCGTGCCGACGACGATTGGGCTGCTCGCCGAGACGATTCGCGACCCAAAGCTCACTGAAGATGAGGTGCTCGAGCAGCTCGGCACCGCCGAGTACGAGATCAAGGAGATTTGGAGCAAGCCGGAGCTGATTCTGCCCGAGCTCGTTCACACGGCTGCCTTCAAAGACAACACGCTCGGCAACCCCCTGCTGTGCCCCGAGGAACGCCTCGGTAGCATCTCGAGGGAAACGATTAAGCGGTACAGAGACTTGTTCTACCGCCCTGAGCGTATCGTCGTCGCGTTTGCGGGTGTCGAGCACACCGAGGCGGTTAAGCTAGCGGAGCAATACTTTGGCGACATGCAGGCCTCCTACCAAGAACCTACGCTCTCAAGGACAGGCTCAGAGACCTCCATCGGCTCCGCGGCCTCAGAATCAACGGAAGCATCCTCCTCCGCCTCAGCCTCTTCCTCCCCCGTCCAACAACCCTCAAAACTCCTCTCCAAAGTCCCCTTTTTCAAGAACCTCTCCACCTCAGCACCAAACAACGCCTCCGTCCAGAGCGGCAGCGCATCCCAGCTCTACGGCATCAACTCACCAGCCCACTACACCGGCGGCTTCCTCTCCCTCCCGCCCCAACCCCCGTCCCTGAACCCGAACCTCCCAACCTTCACCCACATCCACCTCGCCTTTGAGGGCCTCCCCATCTCCTCGGACGACATCTACGCCCTCGCAACCCTGCAGACCCTCCTCGGCGGCGGCGGCTCCTTCTCCGCCGGCGGGCCCGGAAAGGGAATGTACTCCCGCCTCTACACAAACGTGCTCAACCAGCACGGCTGGGTGGAATCCTGCGTCGCCTTCAACCACTCCTACACCGATTCCGGCCTCTTCGGTATCTCCGCCAGCTGCATCCCCGGCCGCACGGCGAGCATGCTCGACGTAATGTGCCGCGAACTCCGCGCCCTCACCCTCGACACGGGATTCTCGGCCCTGAAGGCGGCAGAGGTGAACCGCGCCAAGAACCAGCTCCGCTCGAGTCTGCTCATGAACCTCGAGAGCCGTATGGTGGAGCTCGAGGACCTGGGTAGGCAGGTGCAGGTCCACGGGCGCAAGATTCCCGTCACGGACATGTGTCGCAAGATTGAGGCGTTGACGGTCGAGGACCTACGGCGCGTGGCGCGCATTGTTGTCGGCGGGTTGGTGGAGAACCCGGGCCAGGGCAGCGGGGCGCCGACGGTTGTATTGCAGGAGGCGCAGGCGCATGGTGTCAGCACGCATACTATTGAGTGGGAGGCGATTCAGAATACGATTTGCGACTGGCAGTTGGGTAAGCGGTAAAGGCTGCTTGCTTGGTGCTGTTTGTCGCCTAGGGATGGTTTGTCTCGATAGATTGTAGCAAACGGCGGGCTGTGTGGGCATAGAGATGGCGAACCAAAAAAGGGGCCATGATTGTATCATAGAAAAGAAAAGAAAGAGTCTGAAAGGGCTGTGTGGGGGTGAAGTGTAAAGAGTATTTAATGGCTTGGCTGGGCAATTATCGAACAAGAGATGAGGCGCGAGTTTGTGTTCTCACAGCAGCAGTGTAGGAAAGAATATCCCCCTTGTTTTTGAACGCGAAGAAAAACCATGTCCTACCTCATTCTACTTGGTGAATAAAACTCAGTGGCCATTAGCTCTAGTCAAGTTATCATGACAACGGGAAATGCGGATAGTTGTCTAAATAGAGTATTGAATTTGTGTACATTGTAATATCTGTCCTGGCCGTCGTAAGTGTAAAGACACCAAGCATCGTGTAATGGTTGTAAAGTGTATGTTAGTCTAGGTATTCGTCTTCCCTCCCCTAAGCATGACAAGAAACGCCGGGTAATCCATCTCATCAATCTTTAGCCGCTAAACTCCCCTCCAAAAAGAGACAAAAAGAAAAAGGTGAAGGAAGAGAGGAATAAGGATTGCGGGATGCCCTTCAAACCCCAATTCTTCTCAGCAGGACATGGTTAATTTTATCCCCATGATGGCTGTCTCACAACTTCGATCGAATGGCCTCCAGCCGATACTTGACATCCTTGAGCGCTTTCGTGACAGGCTTCCAGTCATCAAACTGCCTCAACAACTCCTCCGTCTCGGACGATAGCTCCGTACGAACAAAGTTCTCTTCCAGCAAGCCACGCATTATCCACGGCAGGTGATACGGGTTCGGGTTCGCAACAGAGGCCCCGGCCCCCGCACCCGTCGAGTCGCGGCGGTGGGCGACGGTAGCGGGCACGTTGGGGCGGACGTCGGACGTCTCGAGGGCGTGGGTGAGCGCGAGGTCGTAGACTTGGTCGTCGTAGTAGAGACGCGAGTGGCCTTCGCCCGAGTAGAGGCTGCCTGCGAGCGGCGTGGAGAGTTCTCTTATCAGTCCGTGGTCCGAGACACCTAGATTGCGGAGTTTGAGGGCGAAGCCGACGAGGTGGGCGATGCTACAGGAGTGTGTTAGCGGTGCGTTGAAGGCATTGGCAGCAAATACACTTACAAGTCTGGCGCGTGGATGCGGCCGTCGATGAACACGGCGCGGTAGATGTAGGGGTGAGATGCTGGTGAGTAAATGGCTGATTCCATCGGCACCAGTTGGTCGTCAATGCTGCCGATGTATGTGATTCTCGCCCCGTATTTGAGAACTTCTTTAAGCGAGTGCTCGTATCTCTTGGAAATCTCGCTGTCTGGATTTGAAAATTCCCACAACTCATTGGCGGCTCCCATCAGGATTCCCATACTCGACTTGTAGTCTGGGAACGGACCCAACGAGACTCCGGCTGCGGACGTCAGTTACAGTTCAGGGTGTAGGGGATGTCAGGTGCGTGGTCTTGAAGACTTACCCATGGCGCAAACGCCGATCTTGGCATTCGTTATGATGCCCAGATCTATGAGCTTCGCCAGCAGCATGACTCCGACAGGCACACCTTGGGAGTGACTGGCGACCAAAATGAGATCTGCGTTGCGGATGTGCTCGATCCAGTTAAGAAGAAGCTTCCACAGGTTGTCTACCCTGTCCGCAATCTTCCCGTCGCCCTCCAAAGCGACCTTTTCAATTTCGCAATCGGTGCAACCGTGAGCATCGGTCCATCTCCTGATGGCCTCGGCGCCGAGGTTGGCGAAGCGTAATGATGTTCCTGTCGGTTGCCCGACCATAGCTCTCAGATACATCGCCGGGAAGAGTCCATGGACGCCAATCGCGATGGCCTTCTTGATCTTGGGCGTCTCCTTTACTTTATAAACATGATTCACCGGAGATTGCTGAGTACGAAGCAACAATGAGGTGATCTGTTTGATGATGGATGGGTTGTCTTTCATCCGGTAAGTAATCCCAAATGAGGGTAATAGAAGATTCGGAGGAGTTGCCTTCGAAAGTGTTTCTTGGCTTGGGCTAGCCTTTGGTGTGCCTGGTTTCAGGGGCGGTTCTTTTGGTGTGGCTTCCGCCAAGGAAGCCTTCGACGAGGCCACTGATTCCGGCCGATTCGGTGTCCCAGACCTAGATGGTACGTCCAAGTCCATCGATTGCGGACGGTTTCTCTTACTCTTCCTTCCAAACGTTGACGGTGCTGACGCGGTACCCGCCTTGGAACTCTTGGACGACTTTGCATCTTTGGTGGTCTTGGCATTCTTCCCGTCTTTCGTTGTTTGATCTGATTGTGATTGTTCAACGTTCATTCCCGTGAGCTCTGGATGCGCTTCAGATCCCTGTCCCATAACCGCAAGCTCGCCTGATTCTGGTTGCGTTGTCTGACTTTTCGTTCCCTCAGCTTTCGGACGAGTGTCTCTAGACCAAAAGGCCCAGGTGGAACCGGCCGAAGGTGTCTTGGCAGGCTCTGTCTTCGGTGGTGGTGCGTCCTCCATGACCACGTCTTCGGACTGCTTCACCGGCTCCTCGGGTCCCTTTGGCATCTCGGTGTTTTCCGTGGGCTTTGGGGTATCCGAGTCTGTGGGGTTCTCTGTCGCAGGGGCATTCGAGTACCAGAAACCAAACCAAGAGTTTGTCGATGAGGGAGGGTTGGGACCTGGGTTTTCGACGGGGGTCTCGGGGGCTGGTGATTCGACTGATGGTGCTGGTTGGGGTTCTGGAACGGGATCTGCCTCCTTCGGTACCTCTTCTACCGGCGTGAACGATTGTGTTTCTGTTACTGGGGCCCGTGCTAGCCACCCAAACCAGCCTGAAGTTGTAGCCGGGGGTTCGATGCCTTGCGCTTGCCGTTCTTCTATCGTCTTGTTCGTATCGTCGACTTTCGCCGGTGTTCCTTCTCCTGGTTTACTAGCATCTGTCGATGAACCCTGCGCTATGGCACCAGCGCCGTCCTTCTTGGTAGTCGCGGTTACTTCCGGCGTCGCAGCGCCGTCCTCGGGGATCTGTGGTAATGATGCTGATGAATCTGCCGGGCCGTCGAAACTCGCCGAGTCGATGCTCTTTTTGGTGTCAAATCTTCGAAAGTCGGGTATGCTGGAGGGTTTGGAAGTGCCTCCAAAGATTGTTTCTCGTGCCAGTTGGGTCGATGCAGAGGTCTTTGGGACGCGTGGCCAAGAGCCGTACCAACTTCGCGCCTTGCGAACCTGCTTTTTCATTTTAGTATTTCAGCCCCCCTAGCTTGTAGTCGACTAGAATAAGAAAATCACCTGTTTCTGTGAGTTTTGTGGTGTGTTTTTCGTCTCGCTGCCGCTTCTGTCCCTCATCAAAGGCATCTCTCGCGCCGGGCGGTTCGCAGGTTCTGAGACGGCCGTGACCTGTGACGTAGCCGACGTTGGGATCGCAGGGGCAATTGCCGCAGGCGGTGGACTCGATGAGCTCGGCGCAGATGGAGTAGTACGCTGACGCTTTCGAGGAGACATGGCGGAGAGGAGATTTAGTCGTGGGAGAAAGTCGAACGAGCAGGTTGAAAGTCAATCTGCCGCATGTTCGTTTTGAGAATTCGGTGTTGGAGGCTGGTGGGAAAACGACACCAACTGGCCGTTGTTGAATGAGTTGCCTAGGATGGTGGCGCCCACGTTTGGCGGGCGACCTGGGATCAGTGTTCAGGCGCAACCTGGCGCTATCCGTACTGAGGTGAGCACCTACGTACCAGCGGTACCTCTGGTCGGGTGGTCAGGCGGCCAGCCCCTCCAAAAGACACCCTGCTGATTAGATAAGGTAATTAGTCCCTCTACGGTGGTACCTGACTGGCAGTGCTAACCGCCACCTCGGCTTCCATTAGGTTGATGACCATTCCCCAGCGCGGCCAGTGCCCACCTGCAGTCGCCCGCTTTTTGGTGGAGGGTCCGATAAGCCATGTCTTATCGTTATCGGCTATCGGCCTGCATCCCGCGCCCAAAGGCGAAAAAAATGTTTTGAGTGGAGTAGTCGCAAGAAAGGTCCCTGGGCCTTTTTTTTTTCTTCCTCTCCGATCTCAATATCGAGTCCAGGACTGTTGCAAGTAATTGCAACTGACTTTTGGGCACAACCACAACAATGAGCTCTCTCAAGCGAAAGGATGCCCCTGGGGGTACTCCTCCATCGAAAGCGGCAAAGGCCTCCAAGGTGTCCCGGCCCTCGAAGCGCGATACTCCCACCAAGGAAAGGAAGGACAAGAAAACGACTGAGGATGCTCCCGCGCCCCGGGCTCCCGCAGTCTCAGCGCTGCTCAAGGACGACGAGCCTTTGTTCCCCCGTGGAGGCGGCAGCGTTCTTACGCCCCTCGAGCAGAAGCAGATCACCATGGAGGCGAAGGCAGACGCCGCAAAGGAAGAGGCCGAACTCTTCGACACGAATGTGAAGGGAAAGGCAAAGAAGGAGAAGAGGAGGAAAGCAAAGGATACCAAAGATATGAAGCCTGCAAGAGATGAGGATGCCGTCAAAATTGAAGGTCTCAACTTCAAGGTATGGCATTCATGCCCTCATTGCATCAAATGTAGCTAACACAGTGATTAGCGATTGGTGAAGGGCTCTCTGGTGCTCGGCCAGATTAGCACAATCGACCCGGTCGAACTAACGATCGCACTGCCGAACAATCTTACAGGACATGTGTCAATCGCTTCGATCTCGGACACAATCAACTCCAAGCTCGAGAAAGACGCCGCCGACGAAAGCGAAGACGAGGAGGAGGACGAAGACGACGAGGGCATTGACCTCAAGTCTATGTTCAAGGTCGGCCAGTATGTTCGCGCACATGTTCTGTCGACCGCAGACGAGTCCGGCACCGGGAAGCCCAAGCGCCGCATCGAACTTTCCCTTCGGCCCACCGACGCCAACACTGGCATCTCCAGTGACGAGGTTGTCGGGTACACAACGCTCATGGCGTCAGTCACCAGCGTCCAAGATCACGGTTACGAGATGGACTTGGGTATTGAGGGCGATCTGAAGGGTTTCCTCGCCAAAAAGGAAGTCGGCCCCGACATGGATGAGGCCAGCTTGCGACCAGGCGCGGTCTGCCTCTGTGTTGTGAAGAGCGTTACCGGCATTATCGTCCAACTGTCAACCGACCCTCTCAAGCTGGGCA
Source organism: Colletotrichum godetiae (assembly GCF_030913485.1). Classification (NCBI taxonomy): domain Eukaryota; kingdom Fungi; phylum Ascomycota; class Sordariomycetes; order Glomerellales; family Glomerellaceae; genus Colletotrichum; species Colletotrichum godetiae. Next base: position 23,245 of record NW_026851341.1, read on the forward strand.
ACACCTCGCTTGTGGCTTCCACTGCTCCGACGATCAACTCTTTCCTGCCTGGTTCCCTCGCCGATGTTCTGCTCACCGAAGTGACCAGCCGAGGTCTGCAGGGCAAGCTCCTCGGGCACTTGCCGGTTACCGCCGACTTGATTCACTCAGGCGTTGGTCCCGAGGGTGTCGACTTGGAGGCCAAGTACAAAGTGGGCAACCGCGTTAAGGCGAGGATCATTTGCAACTTCCCGGCTGCGCGAGAGCCCAAGCTCGGTATGTCTCTGCTGCCGCACATCGTCTCTATGCAGCCGAAGTCATCCGGCAAAGGCAGCAGAGCCAAGGCTCCTCTTGACCTGCTTCCCATTGCTTCATTTGTGGAAAAGTGCACTGTACGCCATGTCGAGCCTGAGATCGGTCTCTATGTTGACACTGGCGTTCCTGGCATCTCCGGGTTTGTTCACATTTCTCGCGTGAAGGACGGCAAGGTCGATGCGCTGTACGAAAGCAGCGGCCCTCACAAGGTTGGCTCAACACATCGCGGCAGAGTCGTCGGCTACAGCCCTCTGGATGCCATGTTCTTGTTGTCATTTGAGCAGACTGTTCTTGACCAGCCTTTCATCCGTCTTGAGGATGTGCCCGTCGGAGAGGTCGTTACTGGTAAGATCGAGAAGGTCATTATTGGCGAGAACGGTGTTAGCGGCTTGATCGTGAAGTTGGCCGAAGGCATCAGTGGTTACGTGCATGAATCACATTTCGCCGACGTCAAACTCCAGCACCCCGAGAAGAAGTTCAGAGAAGGAGTTACCGTCAAGGCCAGAGTGCTCTCGGTGCGGCCGCGAAAGCGCCAGCTCCGCCTTACCCTGAAGAAAACTTTGGTCAACTCGGATGCGCCAATTATCAAGAACCTCGAAGAGGTTGAGGTGGGTCTGCAAACTCCGGGAACAATTACAGAAATCGGTTCCGCCGGTGCTCAGCTCGAGTTCTTTGGCGGTGTTAGAGGATTCCTGCCAGTGTCACAGATGAGCGAGGCCTACATCAAGGACCCTAGAGAGCACTTCCGTGCCGGCCAGGTCGTTAGCGTTCACGTCCTCAGCGTGACCCCCGAGGACCGCAGAATGATTGTTTCGTGCAAGGATCCTTCGGCTTTCGGTTTAGACAAGCAGGCTGCGCTCAAGGCACTGAAGATTGGCGACATCGTCTCTGCCAAGGTCAGCCAGAAGACTGAAGATGAGGTCTACGTTGATCTTGAGGAGAGTGGTCTCAAGGCCATCATCCGCACTGGTCACCTCTCAGACAAGTCTGCCAGCAAGACCCAGGCCGCTCTGAAGCGCATCAATGTCGGCAACACTCTTACGGAGCTGATGGTTTTGGACAAGAACGAGCTCAGACGTGCTGTTATCCTTACCCAGAAGCCTAGCTTCATTGAAGCCAGCAAGAACGGCACGCTTTTGACAAGCGTCGAGGATGCTATTGCCGGTGCTACCGCGCCTGCCTACGTCCGGGAGATTGGCCCTCACGCTGTTTACGTTCAGTTTGGTGGCAACGTCACCGCCATCCTCCCCAAGAGCAAGTTGCCAAAGGATGTGCAAGACAAGGAGGCATTCGGCATGCGCAAGTACCAGAGTATCGAGGTCCAGATTGTGTCCTCCAACCCTGAGCAGAACCGCATCATTGTTGCGCCAGCCTCGGCCGACAAGCCTGCTCCCACTGTATCCGAGTCCGCCGTAAACTCTGTCGACGACAGCATCAAGACACTCGACGACATCGCTCTCGGCACAACTCTCAACGCCCAGGTCATGTCCGTCAAGAACACGCAGCTGAACGTCAGAGTTGCCGACAACATTCAGGGCCGTATCGACGTGTCGCAGTTTTTCGACAAGTGGGAGGACATCACCAACCGCAAGAACCCTCTGCAGAAGGTAAAGGCGAACGAGATCATCCGCGTCCGCGCTATCGGCATTCACGACTCCAAGAACTACCGCTTCCTGCCTTTCTCCCACCGCTCCACACACTCCGTCATCGAGTTCTCCGCCAAGAAGAGCGACCTCGAGACTGAGGAGGTCGAACTCCTTGCCTACGACAAGATCAAGGTCGGCTCTTCTCACATCGCTTTTGTCAACAACCACGGCAAGAACTGCTTGTGGGTCAACATCTCACCCACTGTCCGCGGCAGAATCGGCATCATGGACGTTTCTGACGACCTCTCCCACGCTGGCAATCTCGAGAAGCACTTCCCCGTTGGCTCTGCTCTCAAGGTCCGTGTGGTCTCGGTCGATGCTGAGAAGGGACATTTGGACCTCTCAGCTCGATCATCCACCGGCTCTACTGAGGTCACTTGGGACTCCCTGAAGAAGAATGTGGCCCTCCCCGGCAGAGTGACCAAGGTTAACGACCGCTCCGTCATGATCAAGCTTAGTGAATCTGTTTCGGGACCAGTTCACTTGGTTGATCTCTGCGATAACTACGACGAAGCCAACACCCTCAAGTACAACAAAGGCGAAATTGTCCGCATCTCTGTGGTGGAGGTTGATAAGGGCGACAAGAGACTCAGACTGTCAACCAGACCCTCCCGCATTCTCAGCTCCACGTCGCCTGTCGCGGATCGCGAAATCACCAGAGTGTCCCAGATTGCCTCTGGAGACATTATTCGCGGTTTTGTGAAGAACGTGACTGACAAGGGTGTCTTTGTGCAACTCGGCGGCACCGTCTCTGCCTTGGTCAAGATTGGTAACTTGTCTGATCGTTACATCAAGGACTGGAGAGGCGCCTTCCAAGTTGACCAACTAGTCAAGGGCCGAGTGATCAACGTCGACGCCGCTACCAGCCAGGTCGAGCTTAGCCTCAAGGCCTCCGTGGTTGAGAACGACTACACGCCCCCCGTGACGTACAAGGATGTTAAGGAGGGACAGATCGTGACCGGAAAGGTCCGCAAGGTCGAGGAGTTTGGTGCATTCATCGTAGTCGACAACTCCCTCAACGTCAGTGGCCTGTGCCATCGCAGTCAGATGGCCGAGAAGCCCGTTGAGGATGCCCGCAAGCTCTACAACGAGGGCGATGTGGTCAAGGCCAAGATTCTCTCAGTGGACGATGAGAGGAGGCGTATCACATTTGGCCTCAAGCCTAGCTACTTCGATGAGGACAGTGATATGGAAGACGCCGATGGAGGTGCGGATCTTGAGAGTGATGAGGACTCTGACATTGAAATGGGAGACGGCGGCGCTCAACTCACCATTAGTGGCACCGACAACCTCGAGGAGTCTGACGAGGAAGACGAAGAGTACGAAGACGGTGACGAGGATGAGGATGAGGACAGCGACGTGGAAATGGACGAAGACGCGACAGCTAGCAAGGGTCTCACCTCTGGCAAGTACGACTGGACTGGCGATGCGTTTGACGATTCAGAAAACGAGTCAAAGGCCAAGTCGAAGAAGTCAAAGAAGACCGAAAAGAAGGAGGAGAAGAAGAAGGGTGGCGAGATCCAGATTGATCGTACAGGCGATCTTGACGCCCACGGACCGCAAACCGCCACCGACTACGAGCGTCTCCTGTTGGGTCAGCCCGACTCATCCCAACTATGGATTGAGTACATGGCTCTGCAGATGAAGGTTAGCGAGCTGTCCAAGGCCCGCGAGACTGCCGAGCGCGCCATCAAGACGATCAACATTCGAGAACAGACCGAGAAGCTCAACGTCTGGATCGCCTACCTCAACTTGGAGGTTGCCTACGGCACCAAGGCTTCCACCGAGGAAGTCTTCAAGCGCGCCTGCCAGTACAACGACGAGCAGGAGGTTCACGAGCGTCTGGCCAGTATTTACATCCAGTCCGGAAAGCTCAAGGTAAGCATTCTCAGTACTCCGTGGAACTCAAACGTTACTAACGCATCCATACAGCAAGCGGATGATGTCTTCCAGTCACTAGTCGCCAAGTTCAAGTCAAAGTCACCAAAGGTATGGGAGAACTACGCCCACTTCCTCCACGTGACGATGAACGAGCCCGACCGCGCGCGCGCCCTCCTGCCCCGCGCGACCCAAGCCCTGGAGGAGCGTCACACAGCGCAGCTGATGGCCTCCTTTGGTGCCCTCGAGTTCAAGTCGCCCAACGGCGATGCCGAGCGCGGCCGCACGACGTTCGAGACGATCCTCGCTACGTGGCCGAAGCGGTTTGATCTGTGGAACCAGCTGGCGGATCTCGAGGTCGCGGCCGCCGAGCCGGACACCACGGCGATCCGGGACGTGTTTGAGCGGGGTACCAAGGCCAAGGGCCTGAAGCCCAAGAAGGCGATGAAGTGGTTCAAGAGGTGGGCCGATTGGGAGGAGAAGATCAGCCCCAAGGGTCGGGATAAGGTGATGGCCAAGGCTCAGGAGTGGGTTGCCGCGGCGAAGGCCAAGAAGGGCGCTGCTGCTGAGGAGGACGATGAGGAGTAAGCAAGATTTTCGGGAATCGTCGAATCAGAAAAAGGAAAAGTTTTGGGTGGTAATGAAAAAATCTTTGCATGGGGGGTCCAACTCATCGACCTCCCCTTGTTTGTACTTGGGCTAGACTGAGCAGCTCTTTTTTTTCTATGTGTCAATAACAGTACGAATGGGATAATACGAGTATTTCCTGACCTGGCCTGACCTGACCTTAAAGGTGCCAACCCAACATTGCACGTACGGCCCAGCCTGCTAGGCTCCTGGCACCGGAGCTGACCGTCACCTGTAACTCACCTACTTCGGCATCGGCCAAGTTCAGCCTAGTTTCATGGGTTGGGTGAAGGAGGCATGCGATTGCCCATGATCGACGCCGGGGTTGAGAGTGTTTCTACTTCATTTCCCAAATGCCGATGAGTGCAACCCAAAAGAAAATTTCCAAGTCCAGAAGTCTAATGTGACTCGAAACTTCCCAGTCACTATTCGTAAACGAGTTTGCCTTCTGTCCCCAAGTCACAAGTGTCAACTGTCTGTCAAGAGACTTTTAGACAGCTGAAATCATTCTCTGAAACGAGTTAGAAAGATCAATAGTAGCGGGCTTGGCAGTGAGGAAAGGGGGGGTTAGTTGGTCTTCATACGTAGTAGTCCGGCGACACGGCATTTCGAGGTGCGTTGGGACACTGCAGCCAAGCCAATGCATCCCAATAACCAGGTTCAGCAGAGCATCTCAGTATATGTAGCACTCTGCAGGCTTCTTTCTTTGGACCAAGAAAGTAAGCTTATCTCACGCAAGTAGCTGGCGACCAAAGGGAAGACGTGAGCGAATGAGTTCAAGGAAGGGCTGTGACTCAAGATGAGTGAGTGACCTCGCCTTAGGTAATGAGATGAAGCAAAGGTCAGCAGCAAACGGTGCGGCTGGGTTGCCGTGCGCCACAGCTGAAAATAGGTCAAGCCCGATTTGGACACATATTTCCGCATGGTTGAGTCGGTCTCCTTTCAAGCTGACCAAACGCTGCGGAGCAATTCTTACTTTTCCCCTCTGCCATGATGACTCTTCTGATGAACCTGGTCCAGATCTCATCCATCCGAACAACTCAGAATCCCACGGGTTCGCATGAATGTCGAATTTCATCGCTACTGCGTTTGAGAGATCCTTCGTAAACGAATCCTCCCAGACGGAACACGTCTCTCTTACATCTGGTTGGATCGAGGTGAAAACAAACTCGAGACCGGGTCGGCATAGAAACGAACGCCAGTCAAACGAGCTAACCTTGAGCCAGCAGCGGTACCTGCGTCGACAGGGCTCGCAGTACGGAGTAGGGATATGGAGGCTCGTCCGAAGTCGTGCTCAATCCTCCACAGGACCGCAGCAAAGGTTGAACAAGAATGAGCACCGTGCTACGGAAGCTTCTGCGCTGGAAGGATGGAGGAATGGAGGCTGCGATTTCCTCGTGGCGTGGGTCGCACCAGGCCAACAACTCGAGCGAGAGAGGAAGAAACACAGACTCTCCGGTGCCCTCTTCTGCTCAGTGCTCAATATCTCTCTCAACCAGCCAGTTAGGGGGAGGGGAATTGAGCATATAACGATGGGCCACGTGCAGATGCTCGTATATGTACGGAAGTGACATTTTCATCCGAGCGGACCCACCGATCAACATCGGATACCGCATCTTTCTTCAAGGCCCTCGTCCCAATCAGGAGAAAGGTAAAGGTAAGAATGGACGACTGCAGACCGACCTGCCAGCCGTGCCAGCGCATTTGCGGCGCTCAATAGCGTCAGACGGGATGGCGAGAGAAGGGATGGGTGAGCGAGACGACAACACCGAGCGGCTTTTGGGAAATAAAGTCCAACAAGCTGTTGATCTTGGCTCAGCGGACGGCGCCACGCGAGTCGCGACGCACCGCCCATCGCAGCCTAGGCAACGGCCTCTCGGGTCTGTCCAACTGTCTTGCCTAGCTTATTCCTGTTTAGTCTGACGGCTTCACAAACAACCTTCTTTCTCTTCAAGCCTCTTGTTTCCATCTAGCTCTTCCAGAGTATGGAGGGACCCCTTTTGCCCTGGCGATCTAGCTCTGTCTTTCTGTTTTGGCGCCGTATACCAACCCAAGAAGCTTAAACGCTCACCATCCAATCCCACGCCGTCGTTCTTGGCGTGGCGTTTCTCATTGTGCCTAGTGGTATACGATACGAGGGTTCGACCCCTGTCACCGGCGACTCTGCGCACCGTGACACGGCCGGTGGAAGCGGGGATCACGGACTTCACACGTCGGGGTGGGGCGCATCTGCATGCCACATGTATGCGAGTCTATTGTTAGAGCCGGCTTAGCGTGCATGTACAGCTCCGGCGCATGAGTGCCCTTATCCAGACCTCTGGTTCCCTCCCCTGGTCGACCGTCAGACCGAGCCGCTTTCTTCGGCGAATGATCTTTTAGGAATATCTGCTGATGCCAGGGCGGACGGTGCGGTGGGTGATCACTGATGGGCCGCCGGGGCCCAAGGCTAGCCTAACGAAGGATAGGCATCGTGTTTCTTGTTCCTTCGTTGTGGCCGTCTCCAAGTCCGGGGTGGCATGCTTTCTCTTCCCTCGAACCTCCTTCCAAAGGGCTGAGTGATACGCGCCACGGAGCCAAGCTGGCACGGCAGGTTTTCTTGAGAGTTGACAATACCCGGGATCCGAGGAATCGAGCTACTCGTGTCGTGAGATCTGACTAGAGTTTTCGGTGTCTGTTTAGACTCAGGCACCAGAGGGCTTGTCCCGAAGGAGCCATGCACGCTAAGAAGGAGGGCCCTCTTTTGGAGAGAGTAAACGTCCGAGAGCCTCGTGGAAGAAAGCTGGACAAGCCTGGTTCTGGATGACCATGTCGTGATGGATGGTTCTTTGCCAACGACACCAAGATGATATAAGGCTATGATGTCCGGCTTCCTCCTCCAGTGTCATTTCCTCTTCATCGGGTCATCTCCTCTCTCTCCCTTTCCCTTCTTTCCAACGACCATCAGTGTCATTGCCATTCGCTATTTCGACTTTACCCTCTTCTTCTAATTCAACACACTCGCTTTTGTCGATATACAGCTATCATCATGCACATCACATCCGTCCTCGCCACCTCCCTGGCCCTGGTCTCCCTCCCAGGAACCATGGGCTACCCAGGCATGGGCGAGCAAATGGCCGAAATCATGTCCCGCAAAACCGACGCCGGCGACTCCACCGAGCTCCTCGGCGACCTCGTCACCCTCAAGGACAAGGACCTCACCCCCGTCGGCAAGGACATCAAGAAGATGCTCCAGGGCAAAGGCGACCCGGAATCTAACGACCGCTACAGCAAGGTCCCCGATCTCACCTCGGACAAGTGCAAGAAGGATACCTGCTGCGTCTGGCGCTACGTTGCCGACGACATGTACCAGTTCATGGCCGGTAAGTCGGGCCGCTGCACGGGTCTGGCCCGCGCCGCTGTCCGTCTTGGATTCCACGATGCCGGGACGTGGTCCAAGGCTACAGCGTCCCAGGGCGGCGGTGCTGACGGCAGCATTCTGCTTGCCCCCGGCGAGATTGACCGTTTCGAGAACCGCGGTCTGCAGGAGATTGCTGTCAAGTTCCAGGAGCTGTATGGCAAGTACAAGTCTATGGGCTGGGACATTGGCATGGGTGATTTCATCCAGGTACGTTTCACTATCCTGATCAAAACCATACTCACTTTCGACCTTTGCTGACTACTTAAACAAATAGATGGGCGCCAACGTCGCAACAGTAGTCTGCCCCCTCGGCCCCCGCATCAAGTCCTACGTCGGCCGCAAAGACAGCGCCAACGGTTCCCCCGGCGGTCTCCTCCCGAGCCCTTTCCAGCCGGCCGACCAGCTCATCCAGCTCTTCCGCGACAAGACCATCGGCCCGCACGGCCTCGTCGCCCTGCTCGGCGCGCACACCACCAGCCAGCAAAACTTTGTCAACACCACCCGCGCCGGCGACCCCCAGGACAGCACGCCAGGCGTCTGGGACGTGCTCTACTACAAGGAGACGCTCAGCTCCAACTCGCCGCCTCGCGTCTTCAAGTTCCCCAGTGACATTGCAATCTCCCAGCACCCCGAGACGGCCAAGGAGTTCAAGGAGTTTGCTGGCCCTGGCGGACAGAACCACTGGAACGAGGTAAGCTGATTCACCCGATGAGTTGCGCGCTGAGACCATGATTCAGGTTGCTAACGTGTGTTTGCTCAACAGGACTACGCTCGTGAATACATCCGCCTCTCCCTCCTGGGCGTCAACAACATCAACCAGCTCACCGAGTGCACCAAGGTCCTGCCCCCTGCTGTGAACGGCTTTCGCGCCGTCGATCAGTTCAAGCTCGACAAGTGGCTCAACAGCGTCGGCAACAAGGGTGCTGCTAAAAAGGTTGCTGAGGATCTCCAGAAGGGCGAGCCCGCTTCTGTTGAGGTTCCCCCTGTCAACAACCGCAACTAAGTGTTTGTAAGTAATGGCGTTGATATAGATCGGGATCGCGAGGTTACTATGGGTGTTGTACAATACCGGATCCGGAGTTTTGGAAACAGATCCCTAAGTGGCCGATTGTACAAACCGAGTGTCGTCACATGTAGTTGACGGCCTCACATATCATATAATAATTCAATTACAACCGTATTTACAGCATGCCATTATCAAGAAATGCGAAAATATTTGATTGCGAGATTCTTTGCCGAAGATCTGCATCAACCACTGATTCGGATCACGGATGACGGAATGCCTGCAAAGCTTATTGCTTGAGCGACTCGTGGCAGAGCAGTGACCACCGTGCATGTGTCTTTCAGCTTGAGGAGGCATCAAGCAAGAGGAACTTGTTGAATGTCAGTCTCAGTAATGTGAGTCTAAGTTATGTTTTAGAGCGTTATGGTTCTGCGCCCCGAAAATTCTCTCTAACTGCGTATCGACAACCTGTGGTGGGTTCTCGGACCTGAAAGTGTTCGGACCGAGAACACGCTGGACTCTCGAGCGTACTGTGTGACATCGACGTTGTTTTAAACTTTCAACGCTGTCCTAAAGACAACTCTCACCCCGCCTACTTAGTGTTTGACAGAAATCGACAAAGTCTTCCTTAGAGCTCAACGTCGCATATGTTATGATCCAAAATACGCCCTAGACAAAGTCCCACCTGGCCCACCTGTCCTTCATCCACCAACCAAATATGGACTATCGCTTAATTCTCTTCCTCTACCGCAAAAAGGACATCACACACGCAGAATTCAGAGACCACTACGAATACATACACATACCCCTCACGCGAGAGCTCACCGGCTCCCGCTTCCCCTCCTTGCACTCGAGGCGGTACATTGAGCGATCGCCAAACGATGAGCCGACCGTTCTCATCGGGAAAAGCACCGGAGAAGAGCCCGATGCTGTGGTGGAGATTGGTTTCAAGGACGAGGAGGCGGCGCAGGCCTTCTTTGATGTGACCAACTCTGGAGAGGTTGAGGAGAGATTGCGGAAGGACAATGCGCAGTTTTTGGACTGGGAGAGGCTGAAGATTATGAGGATCGGGAACGCTTTTGAGACACGTAGGGAAGATTGAGGCGTTGAAGGGCCATTGGCGAGATAACTCGGTACATTTTGTTTGCCTTCATGTTAACAGTAGCGATTGCAAATGTGGCCCAAGGTGGTGGTGCAAGATTTGCGCCATGCCTCAACTCTCATGGAGGTCTTTTGAAGTAAGAGACTGACTTACATGATTTCTAAATGTATATACCAGGCCAAAGCATATGCGGTTCAGCATACTGGTCGACGTTCGAAGCCATGCTAAGGATATCTTGAACCGACAGATCGGCAGGGTCTGCAAATTCCACCTCAACATCCATGCTCAATGGCGTATAATTGACGTGTGCCCCGGGTCTCAGTGAACCGGGTTCGGTCGAAGCCTCTAAGTTACGCCCAATCTCGTTCCCTGTTGAACTTGTATTCATTCCCGTTGCTTGCAAGATATCGTCCAACTTAACTATGACTTTTCGCACAACGTCCACAGCCTTTGCTGCCACCACCATGCCCTCAGCAAAGTCTTCAAGAACGACAATGGACAACTCAATACTTTCTCTTGCGGGAGATGCTGACTCGACTGGGTCCGACGCGAGGACGAATCCCACCAGTGTCATTGTTGAATTTCACTGCCATTGAAAGGCCTCATGCCAGCCTGTCATTGTTGATGAAGATGTTACAACCTGATGCAACATGATCGTGGCAGCCATAGCATGCTGAGCACATCTTAGAGCCATCTGCTCCACGAGGGGCAACACTGGGGCTGTGCTGAAAGTAATGAAAGGACGGTAAAGAGTGACACAAATATTATGGTAAGTCAACTCCAACAACAGACGCTGCCTCTCGAGCCACAGAGGTGAATGGGTCAGAGTCAAGAGCCGCCGGGATTGTCGAGAGTCCGCAGCCGCTGCCTACTCGCTGAACCTGCAGTTCCTCAGGTACCCCGGCTGCCCAGTCTTCGAGTAACCTTACAGCTGACTTCACCGTCTCCTCATGATCGGCTGACATGCTCAGTTGACTAAGTACTCTAGACACGGCGGACTCGCCTGTCTGAATCTTATATAAATGAGCGTACGCAGCACGCGCAACACAAAAGAGTCTTGCATGCTCGCGATGAAACGTCAACCAGCTCAAGTTGTTTCCAAGAGCAGACAGATCGGACCCCGCTTCGGCAGCAACGCTCAGGTCGTCGTCCGGCAAATCGGTAAGTGCCGGCTCTTGACAAAAGAAAAGGGGCGGCCGTATTTGATTCCAATCTTGCTGTCCAAGATATATAGAACCCACCAAAGACGTCTCCTCACCTGGCGGTCGCGATCCGACAGATATTCATGAGGGGCCAGATGAAGACACAGCATGTACGCTGTACGAACAGCCGCTGAACAGGCGCTATCTGACATATTGTGAAAGGTTGCTGAGCAAAGGTAGACGGCGCTCAGTAATTGACACTGCAACGTGCACAAGGTCTAATTTTCCAACTCGTAGGCCAAGAGTTGCTGAGAGCGGATATAATACAGCCGACCGGCAATCGTATCATCCGCGGGATCAGGCGAGAACCTTCGCCGCAAGGCTGGTTGTGAAGAAAATCCCATTTGAATACAGATGGTGAGCACTATATCGAACGATCGCGGAAGGTTGCCTAGTGCTGGTGCTGCCTTGCGTCGAGCATAGAGACCGATAGTACCGTCTAAACTCGAGTTCGTCAAGGATTGGGAACACGGAGGTATGGTAAGAGTGCCAGTACATGTCCAGAAAGAACTCTTCCTGCATTGGGAGCAGGTAATTACTCGCGCCATGAGATGGTAATTCGCCACGGACTATGATGTCTGGACCTTGAATCCTTTGGGGTTCGTCTAGAAGATTGTTTGAAGAGTTGGGATTGAGCATCTCTGCGGGCAAACACGGCCGGTCTAGCTTGGAAGACATGAAGTTTGAGACGCGCCCAATGAAGTGTAAAAGAGATCACACCCCGTACCACGTCTCATTACCCGAAGTACCAGCAGGTATGCAAATTCCGTCCGGACAATTCTGTCGACTTTGAGTGGGCGCTGGGGTCTCTCGTAACGATGCTTCCGCGGTAGGTTGTCTGTGTGTGTCGTCATCAGCGTGCGAGCTCCGGATATTGGAGCCGTTCTTCAAGTTCTAGAACCTTGGCCCTGAGGCGCTCGGTTTCTCGGAACGCCTCGGATGGTGACATCTGTCTGATTGCAGCATTGCTACAACTTTTGCCACGAGCATCGCAGTTAGAGCATGGAACGTGGCTGTCACACTTGATGCGGTGCAACCGACATGCATCGCAAGCTCTCACTGCTTGGACTCTTTTCTTACGTGGCCGGAGTACTCCGGAACGCATTTCGATTGTCGGGGCGTTGTTGCTCAAAGATGCGTTGGCTGACATGACAAGGTGGACGATATAGCAGTACACGATGAGGGTGCTGCTGCGGTGATGTTGCGGTGATGCTGACGAGAGACGTCGAATCCTGCTAGCCTGTAAGCCAGACAGCTCTACCAAGATTCGGAGTGCTTGAAAGAACTACTTGTGGACGGATGGACTCTTCGTCGAAACACCGCTGACATACCAGCACAGTAATCCAAAGGCAATCCCGGAGTTGAATGCTCTTGACTCCGTGGGTTGGGATACCCGCCATTAAGTAACAACAGACCTTAGCTGGGCATATGATCACCACAGCCTGACCTTTTACTAATCAACACAGGATCAGGACTTCGATAGAGAAACACATCGCCCCCATCTGGAACTTCACCGGAGGTCTCCGCATGATCCGATCCAATGGATGAGGACTACATGTAGGCGCATTTGTTATGGAAATGGCCAACATTGTTGGGCCGTCAGCTTAAAAGTCGAAAATCTCTGCCACTTCAATGTCTCTTGAGGACTATCTTTGTTAACCACATTGCATTAGTCCTTCACCGTCCTACTTCAGATTTCTCAGTATCAACTCCAACTCGTTTGATCATAGCCATGGAATCTGCTGCGCCTCTTCGAGCCGACCTCTACTACGCTCCACCCATTCCAACCAGCGAACTTCTACCGGACGGCTCTGTTGGAATGTGGCAGCCTACCGTCGTAACTCTGATCTCCGGGCCTTCGGAGGCCGCACTGATCGACACTTTGTTCACTTCGACTCAAGCTGTCTCGCTTGGTGACTGGATTGAAGAGACCCTCAATGGCAGGACCTTGACAACCATGTATACATCACTCACGGTCACGGAGATCACTGGTTCAGTGTTCCATACCTTGTCAGCCGATTTCCGGGTGTGTCAAGCTTGTATCAACCCAGGCTTCGATCGACCACATGTCAACTCAACTGACGCCTGCCTACCGCAAGTTTTGGGGCGATCTATTCCCCGGACAAATCGACGAAGACTCCTCTAAGATCTTGGAATATCCCCTAGAAAACAACACTTTGACAGTCGAAGGCCACAATTTGAAGGCTGCCAACGTCGGGCACACCGACACCGACTGCACTACTTTCCTGTACGTGCCAGCGTTGAACTTGTCGGTTGCTGGCGATATTGTGTATAACGACGTGCACATGCGGATGACCGAATCGCCTTCGCAGTCAGCTCGAGATGATTGGATTAAAGCTCTGGATACACTTGAGTCGTATAATCCATCCATTGTTATTGGGTCTCATCACCGTCTTGGTGGCGTCGATGGTTCGTTCAACATTGGTGAGTCGAGAGAGTATATCAAAACCTTTAGCAAGGGGTGGGAGAGTCAGCCACTGCCGAACAGCTCTACGAGAAGATGCTGGAGGCGTATCCCAACCGAATTGGAAAACTTGTATTGTGGATGGGTTGCAAAGCCCTCTTGGTAACTTGATAAGAGGTGGTACGGCGCACATTCGGTATGGCATCAACTTTCGGCACAATGCTGGAAGGATGGGCTGGGATTCAAGACAGAGATATTTCATCGGTATATAGCCAAAATGTGAATGGCAGTCAATCTCGCGTAGTTGAATCGACAACCTGAAAGATTTCCCACCTCCTGAATACGTTGAAGCTAGATGGATATAGTGATAAAGGGTCCAGGGATCTGAGGCTTGCTCCTATCAAAAGCCCTGTTCAATACGGGCATTAGGTAACTTTCTACCAGTGAAGACATAAAGTTAGAATGGCAGTCGCTTTTCGAGTTTAAGTATAATATTTCCCTCCCGCCTATGTGGCCATGGGCAGTAGCATTAATAGTGCTCTACCAGAAATACGCGTAAATTAGATCGCGCCGTATTGAGCCAGACCTTCTTGGATCCTACAGGATTGCGCGCAGACATCGCACAGCCTCTAATAAAGGCTGGCTTCACAGGACCAAAGCTTAAAGGAACCTACTAGGAACTAAATGTAAATGAGTTGTCATCAGTGGACTAGATCATATTTGCGCGCATTTTCTTAACAGTCTTCGATTCCCTTGATCTGCACGATCAAAGTCTGGATAAGGCCTAGCTTCGCGTGGCGTCAGAGCTAGCCACAATCAACCAAAAAGAAATACGCGTAAATCTACTCTATCATCCATGAGATAGCAGAATACTTTCTTGATATGTATAAAAAACAAAAGGCTATGAGCAACTACTACGGACAAAGGCCGTACCAAGACGAAATTCAAGACGACATTACAGTCTTTAGCTTATGAGACCAGTGCGCGGATCTTAACCTGATTGATGGCTGTGTTTGCTCATGATGATCCTACTTTACAACATCGGAGATGGCAGTGAAGGCACTAGAAATCCTCCTATGACATATAAATGGCATGTTGAGAATAGACAGAGAGTTGTTTCTTCGTCTATTCGTGCAGAAAAGACCTCATGCACTCCACTACAAACAGCACTTCATCTTGTCAAAATCTCTCAGATCAATATTTCTCAAACTCATCACGATGCTTTTCCAACAATCCTCAAAGTCAAAGGGCGCATGGACTACCTCACTTCTACAGTTAATGCTGCTCAACGGTGTGCAGGGACAACAATCGGTAGCAATCAATGGCACTCAAGGCCTATCCGGCTTTCCTGCAGTCCGCAGCCCTTCCCCAAACAACGCATCCTGGTCATCCCCGGCTGATATCTATCTAGTGTGACGCCCTTGTTGCCGCCAATCTTTCTCACGCCGTACACTTCCCGTCTTCTCCCCTTTACCAATCTCTCGTTCAAAACGGCTCCTACGCTATCGCAACCCGCAAACAACCTTGGTGCTTCGTTCTTCCAAGCACTGTCACCTAAGTTTCCGAAACTCTCATTGCTCTTCGCTCTGTCGGGAATGGTGCCGGAGACTGGCACGTGGCCATCCGCAGAGGTGGGCACGGGGGTGATAACCAGAACAACATTGCCGAAGGTGTGACAATCGACTTGACGCACCTCAACACCACCATGTACGATGCAGCTACGAACGTCGCAAGCGTCGGAACCGGGGCACGATGGGGATCTGTGTATGCCGCGTTAGAAAAAGACGGAGTCACGGTCACGGGCGGAAGGGAAGCTGTCGTGGGTGTCGACGGACTCCTTCTCGGCGGTGGCATCTCATGGTACACGGCGCGGACGGGCTTCGCCTGCGATAGCGTCGTCAACTACGAGGTGGTACTGGCGAGCGGCGAGATTGTGAACGCCAACGTGTCTGCTAATTCGGACCTGTGGCGGGCGCTGAAGGGAGGCAGCAGCAACTTTGGCATCGTCACTAGGTTTGATCTTCAAGCGTTTCCGGCAGAGAATCTCCAAGTGGAGACGAAGACCTTCGGCCGAGAGCACTCTGACGACACCGTTAATGTAGTCGCCGGATTCGCCGATCTGGATAGATCGTTTGATGACAACGCGGTGCTCTTTGTCGTCACCTACGATCCAGAGACCGAAGACAGCATTATGAGGGTGACTAAGGTCAATACCAAGAACAAGGCCAACAGTACGGCATTCGATGCCTTCAACCGTATCCCGACGTCAGCTCCGAGCATAAAGAAGTCGATGACGCTTGTGGAAGCTGCCAATAGTACTGCGCTGTCGGGCAAAAATCGGCAAGTTGACCGAGGACGTATCACCCCAGAGAAGTTCGAAAGTAGCTAATATTTCTTTCTAGAAATGCTGGAGCTGGAGCCTTGACCGCAGTCAATGATCCAAGGGTCTTGAGGTATTGCATCGAACAGCATGATGGCCTCGTCGCAGACATGAAGGCAATGCTCGGGCCAAAGAACTTCGCCACGATCCTCGATTTCCAGCCGATCCCGTCGTACTTCGCAGACATTGGCTTGCAGAAAGGGGGCAACATGCTTGGACTCGAGCGAGACTCGCGCAACAAGGTTCTTTTCGTTATGGGGGTAACTCTACTAGGATCGAAAAGCGAGGAGCTCTACCCCCGAGTTTACCAGCAGGTCGCAGCCGTGAATAAGAGGATTGAAGACTTCTCAAAGTCTGTTGGGAGCGACGCTGAGTTCAGGTACCTTCCCTATGCGGACTCGAGACAAAACGCAATTGGAAGTTATGGAGCAGCTAATGTGGAGCACATCCGAAGAGTTGCGGAGGAGTATGACCCGGACAGCTTCTTTCAGCACAGAGTTCCAGGTGGCTTCAAGATCAGCCGAGTGTAATCGGAGTGGATTGTATCACGCAGAGGCCCGAAGACATAGATCGGATCGCTCATTGTATTCTTTGTTTTCTTATGCTATTCTTTCGGAAGTTATGTCCTTAGATTTGTATTTTAAAATGGGTTTCGGTCGCTCGTAAAATCAAATGCGTGAAAAACAGCACAACCAATGCTGTTACAATTGACTGAAATCAGTCGCAACCGACTCGCGGCTTATTAGGCATATGTTTCAATCAAATCTGTAAGAGTCTGCCATTCTGGTCGGACCAAAATCGGGAGACATTTGCATCCCATCATTGTACCACATCTGACTTCTCGGCCACTCCGCCTCCTGAATATGCTGGGCATGGCGTGATACAATAGTTGGAGGGAATCCAGCCATGGAGGGCGCGTGATCTTGCGCAAGCAGGAATCCAGTCTCGTCACCGACCTCTGCGTTGCCAACTATACCCGCTGAACTCCAGGGTATATTTGCTGGATTTGAGTTGCACCCGCAAGCTGAGTACTGGGGAGACGGGTAGAAGTGCCAAGAAGGACTCGGCCGTTGATATACGACATCCTCATTGCAGTTTGAGTAAAGAGGGTCCTGGTAGAAGCCCTGTGGCTCTTCGTACTCGTATTCTGCATGAATGGCCGGGAATGCCAGTTGCTCACTCGCTTGGCTTTCGTAGAACAGCTCTTCCGATTTGTTGAACTGTTGCGTCGTGTGATGCATGGATTCAATTGGGGATCGACGCTCCTCGATCGTTTGCGTGGGGCTCGTTGTATTACTATGAACATGCTCTGGCATCGAAATCGGACTCGTAACGGGGCTTTCGTGTTTCGAGGTGTGCGTAAGTTCCTCTGAGGTCGAAGAGGCGTCGGATTCCTCTCCAGAAGTCGAGTCATGGTAGATCTTGTGATGTTGGATCAAAGCTACCTTCCGACAGAAACTGATTTTCTATTAGCTTGAACTCAAGTGGCCAAAGAAGTCAAAATCTGTGACTAACCTTTTCCGACAGGTTTCAATGGCACATGTATATGGACGCTTGCCCAAATGCACCCTTCGATGGCGCGAAAAACTAGAAGACTTGGGAAAATTCTGGTCAGAGTTTCGTTATTAATTAGAACAAGTATTTACTCACATCGGCGAATCGCTTGTAGCATCCAGGATACTGGCACTCGTATGGCTTCTCTCCAGTGTGCGTACGGAGGTGCACAGTCAACGCACTCCTTTGAATGAAACTCCTCTCGCAGCCCGGTGCTGGGCATGGATACGGCCGCTCATTGGTATGAATTCGGAAGTGTCTGATGAGGTCCGACTTGCGGTTGAAACCCTGTAGGAACACGTGCGTAAGCATGATATTCTTCAGAGATTTCCGTGCAGCCTCCTATCAACGTTCGGGATTCAGGAAAGCACAAGACATTACCTTCTCGCAGGTCTTCCAACTGCAGTAGAAGCGGCGGTAGCGCTCCTTGTTGTTAACAAGCTCGGTGATCTCCATTTTCTTCGCAGGTAGTATCTCCAGGTTGTTGATGGCGGAGGCTGATTATTCAGTCAAATGGAGAGAGGCGATTTTCTTGATATAATTGTTTCCGAGTTTCGGCTCCGACGCTTCGTCTAATAACGAACTAAGCGGATGTTACAAGCGCAAAGTTTTGGCAAAGCCCATAGTCTGGAGATCTATGGTAGACTGCACCGGTATGATGGAAGTGGAATCAAAGCGTATGTCGTCTGTTGAAGAAGTTGCGATTTGGAGATGCAGAGAGGTGCGTAATTTTAGCTTGGATTGGGGGCGTGTGTCTGTAAACGACTCGGTGAAAGTGAAGTATCAAGTACTAGTAGAATGTAGGTAGCGGTCTGAGGGAGATTCGGCCTAGTAGCTGAATCATATCCATTGACACCCATACATCAGAGAAGGGGGCATCATCGCAACTTTTAGCGTGAAGCTTTCATTATGTAGGTGGAAAATCCTCGGTCAGGTTGCAGGATGCCTTTCTGTGTCTAGACCGAAATAGTCCTGCCGCAGTGTAGCATCGTCGTCGGATCCTTGAAAGATGGTCCAAGCTCAGACGGAAACCCCCTGGGCATCCAGGGCTTCTCAAGGCAAAGCATTGGAGATCATTTCAGTTCTCGTCATTCCGGTGACGGTGTGGCATGCATCCCGACATCTGCGGGGGCTTCATTGTTGCGAGTGGCGACGAAGCTTTCCCTTGCCCTGGCATTCAGATGTCGCCATTACGGATAGAAAACAAACTATTACAAGTTTTCTGTGCCGTTTGATAAGGCATGGGCGTCGTGGGTCGCTGCATGGGATATCCGTAAGTTGACTGTGGATGTCTGGAAGCATGGGGTAATTAGCAGCGTACCCTACAGAAACCCATTAGAGTTTGGCCCAAGCTGGAAGCGGGGGCAGTCTGGATGTGCTTCGAGGATCTTGGCCCTTGATTCCTAGTGATTGCAGTCCTCGTGACCAATACGGACTGCACAAACCCTAGTCTAGCCGACGTGATCTACAGCCTTGGGTAGCAAGCATTTCCTCTCACAGTTTCACATTAGGGCTTAGTGTGAGAGGATGAAAAACTGTCACAGTGTGTTCTGTCTCACAGAATCATTCGAGTTTTCGGTTCAGCACTTTGGACTAGTGAAGGGATCATCTGCAAGCCGGGACTCAGCTTTGCTTTTTCAATCCGCCCAAAACTGCTCTTTTCCGCCAAAGGCTGCCTCTCTGGCTTCACCGTTCTGCCGAGTACCGCCAGGCCCTTGGTATGACTTGCTGATGGGGCTGTCAAGAGAGTTTAGATGATTGACGGATCGCCATTCCTACGGGTGGCCCGGCCGGCGGATCCGAGTTGACTTGCTGCCCTAGGGGCCCAATTCCGCCCCTGTGATTTGTTATTTCCATGGTAGATAACTGCTTGGTATCGACCGGTCTCGAATCTGTGCGTGTTATCAATCTTTAAACTAGCTAGGCGGTCTCATACCTATCTCTCGAATGCCCATACTGGCGGTAAGTGGGATTCCACGGGACTTGGTGCGGTTCCCCCGGGATCGAAAGGCCGTGCCCAGAGATTTCCGGCGACTGACGACAGTCCATGCCCCGGATACAACTCGGAATCGGGATCGGGGGTGCGACGCGGAATGCCACGCAAGATGCGGATTTCAATTCCCTCTTCGAGAAAAGCTTGCGAAGAAGGGCGGATCTTCGGGATCATCTAGGATATCTCCCGCCTTCTCCAATCAGCACTGAAACTTACAGATTTCATTGCAGCCTGGGCCGTCGAGTGAATGAGGGTGGGATATCACTTCTCACTTTGGGGGATTCCTTGGGGGTTGTTGGGTGCTGAAGATATGATAACTCTGTGGCATTATGCCAAAGCTACAGAGCTCAGGCTTGTGGGCCAAATTCGAGAAGATCCTCCACTAGGGAGCTAGCCAAGCCGTGAGACCCAGAGATGATGGCCCAGCAAGGATCTATGGTAGCCTTTAACCCCAGCTCTTCCACTAGGCTTGTCACTCTCAAGTTTTCAGCAGACGCTAACTCCATGTTGGCAAGTTGGAGTGGGTAGAATCCCTGTCGAAGCCGGCATCAAGCAATTTCCCGGAAGGGCCCGGACGGGCCAGCAAGCATGCCTCTGTCACCTGTGAAGGACGGCGACCATCGAGTGGTCGCCGTCTGCTGCATGCCTCAACAACAGGATAACTATGTGACTATTTGGTCAATCTGTCAGAAAAGGCGTAATGACGAAGAGCCTGGGCTGACATGGGGTTGAGATGGTTGAGATTTGAAGCAGGGAGAAGCCTGCGAAACGGGACCATGAACGCAGATCATTCAGGCACCCCACGGGATGGGACCAGACCCGGAGGAACAGTCAACAAATGATATCCAGTATGGACCCCAGTCAAATTCTTGAAATATCGCCATTGCCGCTGCCGCTCCATCCTGCTCACCTCTCATCCGAACGCGGGAAAAACAATCGAAACACGCGGTGAAGACACAGCCACATTCGTCCCTCTTGTGTGCCTACGCGCGCTTTGACGTGTGCCATCTTTTCTTTTTCCTCTCGTGATATCCTGCCCGTTATTCGCAAGAACCCAGTTACGAGAGCTGAACCGAAACATTGTTCTTCAAGTGGGCTTATTGACAGGCACGTCAGGCCAGTGCCCAAAGCGTTTCTCTCCCTTTTCGGTATACTTAGTCGACCTCAAACTTCTCCACAGGGTCTTTGCCACGCGAGACCTGCCAGAGTGACATGTCAGAAGCTGCGTGGCCTACCCCCCAAGTCATTAGACCCCCTGCATCTCTCTCGCACAGTTCAGGCACGGAACCGAATCAGCCGCAACCACGAGGCTCAATCCCGAGCTTCGCAAGCAGGTAAACTTATGTCTTAGCTTTACCCTGCGCCGGATTCGGTCGCAATACCCGAGCTCCTGATAACCATCAAAAGCTCAAGGGGCTCCATATTAATGCGCTTTTGACCTTTCACGTTGTGGTTTGCCGATTGCGTAAGACTTCATGAGGACTGAGGAAGCGATTGGCCTTGGCTTGAGTTTTTGGCCATGGAGAGAACCACAGTCAGTTGTCGGTCCATCGCAAAAACTTCTCTTTTCGTAGAGGCCTCCTGCCGAGAGACGCTATGATACAGGACGATAATAATACGACGGAGTGGCCGACTTAACTGCGTCAATCAAGAGACTCGGGATATTGCAATTGTCTCTGGAACACAATTGCTCAATCTGAAGCAAAACCAATTGAGTTGTGAAAGCACACAGACGCAATGATCAAAATGTAGATCAAGTGGAGCTACATTCCGTTTCTTAGGAGACTCAGGAGGTTGACACGACTCCCCAAGCGCCGGGTACGTTTACCGCAGTCCGTAGCATTGCGATCTACAACATGTAGCCAAGGTAGTAGAACGGTCGACTGGCCTTACCCAACCTCTGAAGAGAAGGCGAGACTGAGACCTCAAGGTCAGTGTAGGTGAGAGTTTCCCTTACCGTTATGGTCTGCAATCATGGATAGGTGGTTGCCTAAACTTAAACCAAACTTCAGCATGATGGTCAAGTTGCAAACACAATGCATTCACGGCAGATGAAAACAGAGTGGTTTGAATCGTTGGGGAACGTAGCACTCTAGGATTCCATCCAAAAAAAACGTAGTTCAGCCTCTGTGACATGACAACTCCCTACCAAATCATAAAAAAGCCGCGGAAATTTTCAAGTCTCCGAGCAACTAAAATTCCATGTTCTCCGAGTTCTCACACGACGATCGCGGGCGCCTCCTTTTTCAGCCCAACCTCACTCATGATATCCTTGTCAGATGGCGAAGGCGGGTACTCTTCAATGTCCTCATCCAGCTTCGTGTCATCCAGCATCTCGGGATTAAAACACCGAGAACCCTTGGGAATAAACGTCGACGCAAAGACCGTTGCCATGATGACGGTGAAGTGCACTCCGGCGGTGTTCACCAGTGCCTCTCGCACTGATCCTGTTCGGTTGTAAACGCCATCGAGATACCTTCCCAGGAAAGTACCGGCAATCGCGTACGTAACAATATAGAAGGAGTACAAGAAAGCCATGACAGCACCCAGAGGCGAAACCCTGTCCTCCTTGTTTTCGAGCCTGGCGAGGGAAGCCTGGATAAAGGCAGCCAGCGATACGTCTCCTGCAGCCCACCCGAAGGAAACCGGTAAGAAGGTGGCGGCCACGATCCAGGCCTGACCTACTTGTCCCGAGGGCGGGTACCAGTAGGGGATATACCAAACAATGAGCAGCATGAGGGCATCGAGGCGAAGCCACGGGATAGGCGTCTTGACCACGTTTGTGAATAGGAAAACGAATAGGGCACCCAGAAGTTCACCAAAGTTGGAACCGCCGACCATGATCTGCGACCATGCCGAGTTACCCAGGTACCGTCGGGCGACTTGGGGCGCGATGCCGTTTTCGAGGTATCGGTGGCCGTAGAGAGCTACGCCATATGCCGGGACAAGCCAGACGAATCTTGTTGACGTGAACAAAATCCTTGCGCCGACCCAGATGGACTCGAAGAAGAGAAGGAACCCCTTGCCAATGTTGACAAAATAGTTGCTCTTGCGGGCCTCAGCTCGCGCGAGGGCGTTGCGGTCGTGACTCCCGTCTACAACGAACAACCATAGAATAGCTGCAAGAGAGAAGCAGATCGGGGTGATGACAAAGGAGCGATTGTTGCCTAGGTTGGGTATCAAGACCAGCGCGGTGACGAAGGCGCCTGATGTACCGGCGACTTCGTAGAAGATATGCACCAAGCTATCCATCTGGCGAAGTTTCTGAACGTTGCCTCCAACGATATCTCGAGGGATAACGCGGCGGATGAGTTCGACCATGCCGTACGCGATACCGGTGACCGTGTAGATGGGTATGATGGCGTCATTGTTGTAATCTCCGTAGTAAGACCACTCGTCCTTGGGATGCTTCTTGCGATAAGCTTCTGGAACAAAAGTGCCTCCCGTCGCAGCATCGAGGATGAGCAAGATCGCCGTCATCAGGCCAAACAGGAGTATGGCTGCTGAGAGTACATTCTTCGTTGGGTAGTGTTTGATCAGGGGTGCAATGAGGATGGAACCGACACACTGCGTGGCTTGGTTCAATCCCTGGAGGAGACCGAGACGCTCAAAAGTTCGTGACGGGGTGCCTCTGGTGTCGCTTTCATAGTCGTAACGGTTGGTAGCGAGTGCCGTGATGGACCCGTTGAACGCCTCCAGGCCAAATTTGTACAGCATGATGCCGCAGATGTAGAAAAATATTGCCCTTCTTTCCTGCGGGCTGAAAGATTTGAGCCTCTCGACGAAGCCTGTGAATATGGCCATGGTGGGGCTTCCAGCGAATGAACGTTTTGGTTTGTATTTTCTAGATGTCCTTCTTCGGATGAGTATTAGCCGATGGGCTGATTTGAGAATGTAAGCAATTAGAACTCAAGGATGGGGTATTTCATATACCGACTCCTCTTAATCGCCAAGAAAGACAGTTCATCCGTCTGTTATATGTAAGATATGCGACGAGATAAAGCACTCCCGTAGGTAAACGAAAACATCGAATAGCAACCGTACACAGCGTCCACGTGGGCCTGATTGAAGGACGTCCTTGCTCCCCATCATGGGTAGGAAATCTTGGCCATAGACCTTGAGATCGGCTTTTACTAGGAAGGGCCGAGGACTAGGTTTCTTTCGTCCATAGCCTTGAGAGTGCCATTGGAGAAACCTTGGCGGCCAGACTTGATGAACTATGGGGTCACGGTCACAGACGAACGCCCTCCACATTTTCTCATACCTTGTGTCAAATTTGTCCTCAGGGTTACGCGGCTAGCCCGACGATATGTCGAGATTGTTGCTCTTTCCAGTTGTTAATACCTTACATCGTAAATCGGAGCGCAACAGACCCATGCTGCTGTGCATCTGAAGGCCTTATGTGACATTGCGTCATATATATATGTGCATCATCTTCAGAATGTTCCGCTACGCCATCTGAAATCTCCAAAGTGTCAAAAAATGGAAGAAGCGACTTTCATAGCGCCAAGCGGCTTGCTATGACCCTCGTTTCTCCATCCTTCTCGACTGCCCAAGTCAAGGTAAAGCTCCGATAGCTTATTCGAAGCCATTCTCAACGCAGAATGATCCATGGTGTTCGGTCATGGATATCGCTTAGGCTCAGAACCAGTCCGGGTCTTGACGTGCAAAGGACTCATGATGATTGGGCGCGGCAAAGAGCATCGTAGAACTTGGATGGGAGGCTGTGCTGGAAGCAACGACGCGACCGATTGACGATCCCTAGAGCTGAATGGTGTAGCCGTCAACGACTTTGCCGTCTTTTCGCTTGCTGCTGTGGTGTATGCTCTCCCATATCTTGGCAGTGGTTGTGCTCTTGGCAGACGAGGGCGAGACTGCGCCTTCTTATGCTTTCCATTTGGCTTGGCGCCGGGAGGGTAAAATGGCGCAGGCAAAGTTGGAAAGATGAGAGCCAACCATTTAAACACATGGTACTTCCCGGTGTTATTTTATCGATGGCTTCAAGAGGCCGTTTCCATGTTCCCAAGAAACGATGAGACTTCGTTGCCAGGCGAACTTTTTCGTGATGCCAAGATATCGGCTGCCTCCCTGCTTTGTCATCAATCTCAATCCATTGGAAAAAGTCGTCTGAACGGAGGACGTACTCGATCAATCCAAAGTTGTCGAAGGGCTGCATTGAACTCTTTTGAATTTGGCGTACACTTGCCAGGGCTTGAATCGATGAGTGTGTTGTAGCAGCTCGAGCTTGCGTGTAGAATCCTGCGGCGTGCGCCGGTCTCCACAGCTACCGGACGGAGCGGCGCATGTGGGGCCATTCGGTAGAGTCCGCAGCTTCAACCTTCGGTAAGGTAGTCGCAGTTGCAGGCCTCATGGCAAGAAGACGTCAAGCGGATTGTTTAGACCCGAAAGAAGGGGTATTTTCAAAAGTCGATTCCAGCAAATATCGCCTCATTAAGCTCTGGAGCCGTGTGGATATCACGTTGGCTAACTTTCAGATCTGTTGAGCTGCCTGCTCCTTGGAGCATCGCCATCACGATTCCTGAGCATCGTAAATAGCTCGATCCCACAGAGATTTCATCCAAAAGCCTCTCAAAGTAATTGAATATCATAATATCTGAGGACAGGATTCAAAACAAAAAAAGATGACCTGTCTGTGACATTATGTAGGACCACCAATTTCAATGAGCACAAATGCACTCGAACTCGCTACCCTTACGGGACCTACTATGCGAAACCATCCGCCACTAGGTCATATACACTTCAGACGCTTCTCATACCTTCCTTCCGGCTTCTCTGTCTCATGGCTCTCGCAGTCGGCGGTGGAAGCCATGCGTATTCCATCGAGCCAGGCTCGTTGCTGAGAGCTTGCCTACGTAAACCGCAACCCGACCTTGCCTCGGGAACGTTGATAGTGAATGCCACGTAAACAAATTGCCTACCAGAAATCTGGGTATGATACTGTTGAACGTGATTCGAATGCCACAAGTGTACTCCGAGCTGATTGATCGTCATTGGACCTTGCGCTTTCCGAACACGGAAGGCTAGGATCACTTGCATCCGACGCTTTGCTAGACACTGGTGTTTGTATTGTGTTTCTTCTCTATAACTATGTGACATTCCATAATTGGAATGATTGCTCATGAGCAGCCTAGACTCAAGGTAATACCTCAATGAGTACACATCAACGGCGCGTACCCGTCTATCCACTTCTGAGCACCCATAATGATAACCATGACCGCAAACCCCACCACGACACTACCCAGGCCATACACATACGCATGTCTCTGCCGCAACGCCGTCAACTCAGCAACCCACGTTGAAACAGTCGTCAAGCACCCGCAGAACCCGTCCTCGACGCCCTGCAACACCTGACACCCGACCACGCCTCCCAGTCCCGCATGCGCCAGGTCCCAGCACATACCCAGCACAGCGACGCCGGCGATATTAACCGCAAAGGTACCCATCGGAAACGCCGGCACCCGCGCGTTGAGAAGCAGACTGGCGTAGAAGCGTGCAAGGCAGCCGAGCGGCGCAAAGACAATGGAGAAGATAACGCGCCCTCGCCAGGCGTCGTGGGGCGGCCAGATGGCAAGGAGGACTGCGCCGAGCCAGGCGCCCCAACCGAAGACGACGGCGCAGCGGTCCATGACTTTCCGGCCGAGGAGGTATGGGATCGATGGGGTAATCCCTTCAAGTGCGATGGCAAGGTGTGCGCCGAAGATGAGGGCCGAGAGGCTTAGGGCGACGGTGGCGATGATGATGGCCATCATCGCCATGAAGGACTGGCCTCCGGTCCGCGGTTCGGGGGTCGCTCCGCCGGGGCGGGGGAGGTCGTTTACCATGGCGAGAAAGATGTCGCGGATGAAGGAGGAGAAGGAGGTGAAGGAGCCGCAGAAGCCTGTGGAGAGGCCAATGTAGAGCGGTATCGTCTTCTTGGTTGCGAGATGGGCCTTCTTCGCGGCCGTGAGATCGGCGGTGACGGCACTCCCGTCCTCCGCCTGACCGCCGCGGCGCCGGGCTTTGGTGATCTCTCTGTGGTAGTTCGGCGTACCCCATTCCTGCTTGAAGAGCTTGCGGTCTTCGATCAGGAAGCCCATGACCAGGCTGCCGCCGACGTTGGCCCACAGCACGCTGAAGGAGACTGCCGCGCCGGGGTAGAGCGTCAGAGCCTGTAGTCCGAGACGGGCAATCGTGCCGAAGATGGCGAAGAAGACTAGGTATGAGAGTGTATACACCTCCGTCGCCAACCTAGAGACGCGCGCGGTGGGCTTTGAGGTTGTCGTCTCGGGCTCGTCTTGCTCGTCGGGCGTTGTTGTGTCTTGCATCTCGAGGTCGGAGGGCCGTCGAGGGGATCGCATCTCCTCCAGGCTTTCACCCCTTCCCGTGCGATGCCGTTTGGGATTATGCGCGACGGGGTCCGCGATCATCTCGTCGAGGTTGCTGTAGTCTTCTGGTGCATCATATTCGGACGACTGCGCTTCCTTCTCCAGACCCTTGCCTTCTTTCATGCGACTCTCGCTGGGATTGTGGACACCGGAGCCAGCGATCGTGCCCTTGGGGTCGTCTTTGGGAGCATCATAGCCGGTGGATCGCATCTCTTCCAGATTCTCGCCCCTTCCGTCACGGCTCCTACTCTCGCTATGCAAGATTGGGTCCGCGACCATCTCGTCGAGATTGCCATATTCTTCAGGCGCATCGTACCCGACCGACTGTCCGCTCTGTATATTCTTGCTCTCTGCATGAGCCTGCCTGCTAGTATCGCTCGTCTTTACGAGATCTTTCTCAACCGCGGTAGCGCCGCTGGCGTGCCTCATTTCGTTTCCGCCTTGCATTACGATTCCCGTCTTTGTATTTTGCCGGCGCGTTTCGATGCATGACCGGATCTTGCGTGGTCTTGTTTGGTATTTGAATCGCACTAGATTTCGATAATCGAAAAGAATCTGGGGTCGTGGGAATTCCGGGTAGTCGGCAATATCGTCAATTAAAAAGAAGGTTGATCAGTAGTCACGTCACTAAACTGCTGCCACAAAACGCCTGCTTGTAGCGGGAACGTCATTCCCGGACAACCTTGTCTTGGCGGCAGAGGCGGATATCTCGGTACTCACGGTTTTCCTCACCTCACACCACTCACCGAAGGCCCGAGCTCCATGGTGGGGTCTTTCTCACCGAGGAAAGGCGGAGTACACCGAGGCGGTGACATTCCACACGTCGATAAGGTAAGTCAGTGCGAGGGATGGAGGGGCCTAACATCCCGAGCTAAACAGCTTCAGGCAGGACGACAGGCAATGGCAACAAGTCGAGACGAACACGTTACTAATAAGTTCTCGAATCCCCTATATCTCGTCACCCATGCATTGCCAGCTATCTGTATAAGACCCAGGCCCCAACTTAAAATGCATGACGGCGACCTCCGATGCCTTGCCGGACGCCGGAGTTGACCTGGTGGCAGTCCCCAATTGCTCCAAAAAAGGCGGGCGTTGGGCGTCGGACCTCATGGGCAGCAGCGGGCTTATCTTATCCAGAGCTTCCCGCCGCATGCAGGACCCACTCAAGGTACCGGCGCTGATCAGGAGGACAAGGACAGGACCCCTCCTCCTCTCCTATGGTAGGTACTGCCTGCTGGTCTCAGTGGCTTGCTCCGGCCTCCCCACCAACCTCTCGTCGATATCGACGGTAAACTCCCAATTCCCATTCTCTTTAAATCTCACGATTCCTCCCCTACTTTCTTTCATCTGGTCACCGTTCAATGCTTCAGCGTACTCGTGTTTAATTTCATCCCACGTTTCGATCTATCCGTGTTCACACCATGTCTTCCTCAACACCCGAACTCCCTGCCAATGTGCACATCTCCCAGCACCCCTGTCTCCGGGCGAAGCTGTCCCAATTACGGTCTCAGTCGACGCCGGCGAGGGAGGTCAAGACGCTGGTGAATGATATCGCGTTGATGGTGGCATACGAGGCCCTCGCTGCCTCAACGAAAGCCACAGGTGGATCAAAGGTATCTTCCCATTCTTCCCCATCCTGTTTGTATTACATCGAGCCACTGGGAACTGGACTGAACTATTCGCCCAGGACACTACCCCGCTAGGATTCGACTTCACCTCAACCACAATCTCCCCCTCCAGCCTCTGCCTCGTCCCCATTCTGCGATCAGGTCTCGGCATGGTAGAAGGTAAATAAACCAAATCCAACACCATACTTCTTCTCGCCTAGACCTACTAACATAACCAAACCACAGCCGTCCAAACAATCCTCCCCACTCCCGTAGCAGTCCACCACCTAGGCCTCTACCGCGAACCCTCGACCCTCGAGCCCGTAGAATACTACAACAATCTCCCCAACCACGTCTCCCCCGATGGCTCCAACTCGGGCGCCTCCGAGCTCGCCATCGTCCTCGACCCCGTCATCGCCACGGGCGGCACCTGCGCCGCCGCCATCCAGACCCTCCGCGAGTGGGGCGTTAAGCGCATTGTCGTCCTCTCCGTCATTGGCGCCGCCGAGGGCGTCAAACGCGCTGCAAGCGAGTGGGCCGACGCGACGGATATCTATATTGCCGGCGTGGACGCCGAGTTGACTTCGAATGGCATGTTGAAGCCTGGTGTTGGTGATGTTGGCGATCGGTTGTTCCTTACTATTGGAAAATAAAAGGCTGCTGCTGATACCCGGGGCGACCCGGGGTTTGGAGATTCGCTATTTTGGCCCTTGAATTTAAAACTCACCTCATACTGGACGACGGGTCATGCATGGCACTGATAGCAAGGTTTTTAGATGCTGGAGTCGAAACTAAAGTGTCATTTATCCTGGGTATAATAAGCAATTCATTCCCCCCGCGGACCGCCGGACCCAATGCCGTTGCGTCTTTCACATTCGCGTGTATTTCTCCTCATCCAGCAGTGTCTTCTCTCGCCAGCAATCTTCAACCCATTCCGCGCTCACAATGTGTGGAAGCTTGCGCCTGCGACTGGCTTCCTCCCGCAAAGCAGCGGCCGCCTCTTTCCGCCGGTCCTTGTGCCCGACCACGACTACGTGCGTAGTCTCTGTATCGTCGGCATCGCTGATCAAGCGTGCACCGCCAAAGGTCAGATAGTGCCTAGGCTTCAACATTTTGATATCGTCCTCATCCTCGTCCTCTTGAACGTTGACCAAGTGAACGGCGCAACGGTGGAACATTGATCCCTTCATCGGACCCACCCCGCGTCCGCGCTCCTCGAGCTGGTTGAGAAATTGCGCCTTGTGAAAAGGCTCCGTATCAGGCTCTTTCTTGGGCATCGTATTGAGAACTTCGCGCAGCTCAACGAGACCGATATCGCGGGCGTAGCTGTCCCCGTACATATCCGTGTTTTGCAGAGCAACAGTCTTGAGAGCTTCCGTCGCATACAACAAGTGTCGCTCCTCATAGGGAAGCAGCAGTGAATCGTCAGCCTGTTCGAGACAGTCTTGGATCCATTTTGGCCTGATTATGTCAACGCCGCTGCCCTTCTGCCCTTCCTTGACCAGGCTCGCGACCTTGACGACGTTCTTGTCCGCCAAGAGAATCATCCCGGACTGCGGGACAGCCCGCTGAGAGACCTGGCCGCCGTTCTCCTTGATAAGGGTTTCGAGCTGCGCCTTGGTCTTCTTGAACGGCTTGAGCGACTCTGAGAGGACGCAGAACTCGAGGCCTTCAAACACCTTAGACTTATCGGCTTGGAACTGCGCAGGCATGTTTTCCGTTCCAGCGATCACGACTTCGCGCTTGACGCGCTTCACTGACTTGCGCTTGCGATTCTCAACGCTCATGGTCTTTTCTTTGGCTTCCGCCTCCACTCGTCTCCGGAGATCCAGGAATTCTTGCACGCTTAGGCCCTCGTCCCAGTTCTTGTCGGTTCTCAGTTTGCGGAAACGGGGGAATCGCAGGGTGAAGCCGAGTGAGAACTGATCCGAATTACCAATGCTCGCGGCCTTGGCCTCCACGACGACAGATTCGCTGGGTCGGATCCAAACATCCGGCTTCTCGAATTGCCGGTCGCCGCCGGCAAGCTCGATGTATTCCACTGGAGGCCTCTTCGGGTCCCATGTAGTCCATTTTCCATCCGTCCGATGCCGGATCTCTGCATAGTCTCCCGCCGTAAAGCCGCCACCGACTTTGAAGAAGCTGAAGCATTTCTCGGCATTCGCGCCGGCTTGAATGTGGTTTTCGCTGACGCGAAGGCCACACAAGAAGCTGGAGATGGCGCCACCTCTACGTCCGGAGCCGTAGTAGCCGCCAATAACGACACAATCTAGAGACTCTCCGAACTCGGACATGTACTCCGGCTTGACTTTCAGCCAATCGTCGTTGCGGCTGTTAAGTCTGTACATGGATCTTGGGTTCTTCAGGACCAAACCTTCCGACGCCTCAGCGACGACTTTGCGGAGGAGTGGCTCGATGGCTTCTGCCGACGTTGCAGACTCGTATTCGTGGATCTCGAGCCTCCTGTGGACGCCCTTCACAGCTTTCTCTAGGGCACGGCGGCGATCTCGCAGGGTATACTGGGTCAAAGGCTGGTCGTTCAGCAGAAGGATGTCGAAGACGCGGTAGAGAGGTCGCGGCCCTGTGTTGTTGTAGGGATTGTTCTGCTCTGCTAAAGCGGCTGTTTTGAGAGTGCCGAACGGCATGATCTTGTCGACTTCCGGGTCCCAAGTAATCATCTCCCCGTCGAGGATGACGTTGCGGACACCCTCGGAGAAGGCCTCTGCCAGGTGACGAGTCAGAGCTCCCTTCTCGTCCTTCAATCCGCTACCGTACAGGTAGGTGTAATCTTTCGCCTTGCGAGACCAGAAGGAAAAACGCAAACCTTCCGGGACGCTTGGATCTTCGGCCATGTGCATTTGCATGCGCTCGCCGTCCAACTTTTCCTCGATCCAGAACTCGGGGTCCTCCTCTGTAGTCCGGAGGTAATCGACCATCTTCTGGAAGGACGATGGCATCTGGAACTGTGCCAGCTGGGGCTGGAAACATTCCATAAGAGTCACACCGGTATCCTCCTGCTCCAGGCGGATCCTGGGGTCATGGAGCTCCCAGCAGACGCGCCGGAGACTTGACGACACGCTGAATAGGGCCTCGCCGTCTGGATGCCACAGGTCGAGAAAGGTCCGCTCGGTCGCGCCGACCTTCATCTGCTTGAGCACGATGCGGATCAACCACATAAGTTCCTCCGCATTCATGCGCTCGTAGAAAACCTCAAAGACCTCCAAATTTTCCAGCTCTCCCGCCGATGCGGCGAGCTTGTCTAGCATCTCATTGACCTCGGCAATCGTCATGTCGCCAACTTCCGTTCGCATCGGTCGCTTGGAGAGGACCTCGAAACATCGCCCCGCGAAGTCGCCCGCCAGTCTCGAGAAAGTGGTCTGACCCGGTAATTTCCAGTGAAGTAGATTATGGCCGTCTTCCGAGTTCTTATCGATCTTCATCAGCTTGACGAGGAGTTTGCCAATAGCATTCTCCTTCAGACCGTAGACGCCGCGATCCCGATCCTTGTCGGGGAGAATGAGCCGCAAAGCCGGATAGATGTCGCTTCCCACCTCGTTTCGCCATCTCGAAATAAAGCGCTCAATGATGTGCCGTCTTTGTTCCTGCGGCGACAGCTTATGCGGTCCGTGGGGGTCCTTCTTGGTACGAGGTGGACCACGACCGGTTGGTTGCTTCTTGTTCTCATTCAAAGGATTGAAGAGACTTTGGAAAAGTTCTGAAAAGCGCATCGTCTTTGAATGATTGTGTGGACGATTTGGGTACCTGCAGGGGCGTGTGAGCTCCGTGGCCAAGAAAGAGTAGAATGAGAGCTCACTTCTCGTTCAATTCTTCGAGTGTGGTCCCTCCAATAGCATATTGCCTCTCCTCCTCGTTAATTGCCATTGCGTCAGGCAACTTTTGCCGCTTACGTTGGCTCATGGTCGGCAATTCACTGCGCTCACTGCTGAAAGGATTGAGAGCTGTTGGCGACGAAGTATTGGGCATGATTTGGAGGGAGAGTCCGATGTCTGGATTCTTCCGAGCGGATTTGTATGTGATCGGTCAATTGTGCACGGAAGAGCATCGCAACGGATCCAGTCGCGCTGAGTGCCTTGAGGACTTATAGCCTTCAATTGCGGCTTACTTGAGGCCGTTGAGGTTCAACGGTGGAGCGGTTGCCTTGGGGATGCTGCCTGGAAGTCAATGTACTAAAGCGGCACAGCGGGTGGTAAAGCGGGGCGCTTATCAAGTCGAAAAACTCGCTTAATTGCATTGAAAGCATATTTCAATCACATTTTGTCATCTTCAGCAAGATCGTCAACGTCGAGTCCAAGACACATGGTGTGTAAGAGCGGGATACTACGGGATCCCTCCCTTTATTCTTGCTACTTCATGATCTACGTCAATCATATCATCTCTCGTTCCAGTAATATGCTAAGCGCATGGTCGACACTGCCAGAGGCAATATCATGCCTTGAAGTCGGGTCGGGAAAAGCTTAGTTCTGGGGACGGCTGTTGACGGAAGACGTGTCACTGACAGCCTTCTCCGCGTCCCAGCGCTGCTGCATGGGCTCAGTGACAGCCTCCTTCTTGGCAGCCTTCTTGCGCCAGAGGAAGAATCCAGCAAGGGCAATCAGAGACAGACCAGCAATGGAGCCGACAGCAGCACCAGCGATAGCGCCCTTGGAGAGACCAGAGCTCTTGGAATCGGCAGCGGTGAAGTCGGCGGCGGTGTGCGGGGTGTTGCCGCCCGAGTCGGTGGTGGTGACGTTGACGGTGGTGTCGACGTCGACGTCGGGGTCGCTGACGGTGGCGTTGAAGCAGGGGATGGAGGCGGCGAAGACCTCGACGAAGGTGACGTCCGCGCAGGCGTAGTAGGTCTCGCGCTTGGACTCGTCCGACTCAAAGTTGGAGACGTAGAGCATGCGGTAGGTTGCGTTGGCGCCGGCGGCCGTGCCGTCGGGCGCGCTGGGGACCGTCACGCAGGTGTGGCCGAGGTCGAGGCTGCCGACCTCGCTGGGGCCGAGGAAGGTCTCGAAGTCGGAGACGGACTTGGGGTCTGTTTGGTGGATGTTAGATGTGCGATTATGTGGAGACGAAGGGTGGTGTGAGAATGTTCGCACGTACCGTTCTCGTAGGAGACACTCAGGTGGACGGAACGGGTGACGTCTTGGGTGACGAGGGCAAGCTTGCCGTTCACTATGTTGTTTTGGTGTTAGAATAACCCGATGAGTAGCCCCCGTCTCGGAGGATGTTTCAACTTACCGAGAGGGAACTCGGTGCGCACACCGGGGCCGTTGGTGGATCCGCAAGGGGCCGTGTTGTCGGCGTCGGCAGACCACTCACGGTCTGGGGGCCTGGTAGTCTTCCTGTTAGCTGCTGATTTCCGGTAAAGCCTGCAAGATACAGCAGGGGAGGTTCTTACCAGAGGAAGGCCGCCGGACCCATGTTGTCGGCGCCCATAACGTTGCCCAGCAGCATGCTGCCGAACAAAGTAACTGACTTGGCAGAGACCATCTTGAAGGGAGATGAGAATCTTCTGGAACGAAGCTCAACTTGACAAAGTTGTCTGAGAAGGGGGAGACTGATCTCAGAGAACAAGGCTCGAGGCTCGAAGGATCACAAGAGTGCGAAGAAACTTGTGATGGGGGAGTGACTTGGGAGGAAAGAAGAAGAATCAAGAGTAATGGAAGCGGGATCTACGGCCTTCCATATAAGCTTGCGCCAATTCTTGCTCCTCGCTCTTTGTGTTTCTACTACGGATACAACCCAAAACCTGGGCGCCGAGACCCAGCCAACCGCTTTCCATGCCGAGGAAACCAAAACACCAAAAACGTAAGGTAACGTCCACCCGGCGGGCTCATCCGCCAAGGTCGCGTTGAGCCGACGAAACCGGGTGCCAACACCCCTGGTATTCGATCGTGACGATGTGCCCTGGTCCCTGGCGTTGTTCTGGTGTACCTGACTGCAGCGTCCCACCGGTCGTGTGGTTCTCCACCCGAGAGAGTTATCTGATGGGATCGCTCTAGGCCCAAGGCGCTTGAGGATCCACAACGTTGTTTGGACTTTGTTGTTCTCTAGGTCAAAGAGACACAGACTCACAGTTGGAGCTTGGAAAGAGACTCAAAAGTTCTCCAGGGGGAGAGAAAAATGGTGGAGGGTGGTGTAGGAGGCTCCACTGGGAGCGGATGGCTTCATATTATCTGATCATCTGATAAGATGTGCGTCCGTATCCCCATTGGTCAAATGC
Source organism: Colletotrichum godetiae (assembly GCF_030913485.1). NCBI lineage: Eukaryota > Fungi > Ascomycota > Sordariomycetes > Glomerellales > Glomerellaceae > Colletotrichum > Colletotrichum godetiae. Next base: position 57,967 of record NW_026851341.1, read on the forward strand.
ATCGTCTCTGCATCACTAGTGTCCTCTCGGCGCCGTGGACCGGCATCCACTTCCAGGACGACCAACAGGCACTAAGACCCGGCGTCTCTTTCGCTGGGTAAGGTGCTAGCTGGGTTTTCGTTCCCTCAGGCTTCAGCAGCTCTCGTATTTGCCCCGACTTTTGACGAGAAAATTCTTTTCGATGTGAGTATCACTAAAAGTGTCGTCAAAGAGGCAACGGTCGTCCGCACGAGGTGGCAGCCCGTCCAGGGTGGTCAGTCTTGGCGATCAACCGCTTCGAGAAACTGGTCTATAAACGAACGAATCAGAGCTGATTAAAGAATTAAACTCGGCCTCCGAAAGCTCCATCGCCGCAACGTCGGCGATAGCCCGGTGGCTTAAGACCCTGCCTTCTTGGATCTCCATAACAGCTTCTCAGCGAGACCGGAAATTGGGCAGACTTTTTCTTTGCGTGTCTGATCTGGGAGACTGGGACTATTAGTCAAACAATAGAAGAGCGGGCTGGATCGCGTTCGGTTCTGGCTTTCCGGAATCCCCCAGTTTTCTGATGGACACGGTGCAAGAGTTGAGCGGTTGCATGGGCTCGATCGCGCGGAGGATCGGCGCAGTTTGTCGATGTGTCAGACTATCTGTTTGTTTAGCATGTGAATCGATAGAACAGTACGGAGTAGTTTAATCCACCATTATTAAATGGAGTTTGTGCCAATTGTCATTCTCGACTGGCTCATCAGGTTCACATTGAGGTTCCTGAGCTGCAATGACAGGTTCAAGATCCCATCATGGCATGTATTGGTTCACAATTATTTGTGCAGCCTGTCAGATCTTGAAGTCGCCGACTTGCCTAGATTTTGCTGAGCAACTAACTTGTTTTGAAGTTCTTCCCAAAGATTCCATGAACGAGGATCGGTGGCACCAGCTTCCGCGCAAAACCAACGTTTTCCGACCGGTGATACCATCCGGCGGGATATCCGCAATCATGTGCTCGCCAGTCACCACAGTTCCGCTGAACTCGGATCAATAGTCACAATCTAGTCTCCTCACACTCTGGAGTCTCGCCAAAATCACGCCTTCTGTTTCCCGCCACCGCCCCGCCTTGAATTCTCTCCAACAACCCAGGACAGCCTAAGAGCGCCCTTGCTCACACCCAACGATCCTTCATAGGGTGCCTTGGCCCGGTGCCGAGCACACCACCGGTACCCAGACGGTGGGATGGCCATGAGTTGGCTCGTTCTGGGATGTGCGGATCCTCGGCCCTTTGCCCTGGTTCGGTCACCCAGGCCCTCTGCCGCGGCCTTGCCGGGCGCTTGGCGGGTCTTGAATGCTCGGATCCTTTATTCTGGATAAGCTTGTAATCAAGGCCGCGCGCGGGTATGGCGGCACGATCGTAACATGTTTGTCATCGTGTGGCTTTGTGTGTTCAAGTGGGAGTCTTGGATAAAGGAAGGAAAGCTCGTGTGGTTTATCAAGATGCAGGCCTAGTTTTTGGCAAAAGGTGTACAGCGTGACAGAGACAGTTGAACATGATGTTACAAGGATAAGCAGAGAGATGGAGCAACAGAAACACAATAATCTAGCAGTGAAATGAATTTTGAAGAGACAATTAGCCTATCTTACACAGGAGCCGTCTTCAAGATAAGACTAGAAAAGGATAACAGTACACTACATCATAGGTCATTCGGACGATAGGAATTAGAGTTATCACCTGACTTTGTAAGCCCTACACCCGTCCTGTACATGTGAGATTCCGAGAGCGATAGCTGGCTACTTTCGGTCACCCAATGCCCCTTCGGGGGAACTTTTGAGCATCATCTTATTGGTCCAAGAAGTCTTGGCCAAGATTCTGATCACATCAGGACCCATTGCGAGAATAACCCTGGATGAACCTTTCAGGTGGCGTGGAAGTCTTGGTAAAGCAAATGGCTCAGGCGAATGGCATCTGGTCATTTGATTTACATGCTAGTTCTAGAAAGGCTAGCCGTTGGAAGGCACTCTTCGCATTTTATGTGGTGGGGGAGATGCGAGTACGGAAATCAGTTGGGCTGAGCCATGACAGTAAAATTAAGTTAGAATGGCCTTTAGTCTTGAGGTCTGAAAGTCGGAGTCTTTGATTAAGCTTGAGATACAAGTGGTTGGTCAGATTTGCAGTTTGCCACTTCGACATCTTAGTTGTTAAGTAAGGTAGTGCTCATATCGCACGACTTTTCTCTGGCTAGATAATGTGAAAGAGCCTTGACTGCCCCTGGCTTTACCATGACGTCCACAGCCTTCTCATCTTTTCTTATCTCAATCTGGTGGTTCATAAAATGCCCTCTTCAGGGTGGAGAATTTGGCTACATTCGAAGAATTCATATAAACGTATCATACAGATCCAGTTGGTCCAGGCGCATATTTATCTCTCCAAACCCTGAACCAAGTCGTGGAACAGGTAAAGCCAGGGCGCCTCCCTTTATTTCGCAACGAAAATAGAAATTACCGAGAGAGTTGAACTGTGGATGACTCAGAACAGATATTCTATTGCTTTTCAACACTACAAGCCTTGGTCTTATTCTCCCGCCTCTGTCTCTTTCACTGCTTTCAGAGACCCCGGCTGTCAAAGCTCTAGTTTCTGTGGTGGACTCGAAGCTTGCTCGACTCTGCAGTCGCCAAGCTTGGGTAATATTCCCACGTGGTCTGAGGCTCTCTTAGAAGACCATGCTCCTTGCAGGTACCGTCTATCCAACTCGTCTCTGAGCTTTTCATAAGTGACTGTAACATCAAGCCAGTGCTGATTGGTGACGTTCTTGTCATACACCCAAACATTGCAACCATTGCACTTATCTTCTCCGTACAAGGTGATTCTGTTGTACCCGTACTCGTTACCAAAATTGAAGAAATCTCCAAGGCCACCCACAGCGTAGAGCATTGCAATTGGATCGTAAGACCACTGAGGCTGATAATACGTGTAAAGTATATAAGCCGCCCGTACTGGGTCAGTCTTGGGTCCGTCAGCCATGAGAGGGCCGCCTGAGCGAACTGAGGCCCCAAGCTTGAAACCGGCGTAGACAATGGGACTTGTCCAGTTATGAATTGCATGCGCCGTCTCAAAGGGATCGTCGCCCCAAAAGTTGAATTCAAATCCGTTTGGGTAGTTCCCGCCCATAACGACGAGCTCCTTCACCTTGGCCTTCACCAACTCGGTGCCAGACAACGGAGACCAGACATCCGCAGTGGAGTTGAGGAGTTCGGAGAGGTTGTGTAGGAAGCCGATGGAGGCTATGGTGACGGAGTCGTTTTCTGCCTCGGAAAGGAGCTTGCGGTAGAGGTCGACGGGTTCCCAGGCTTCCTCGGCGTCGGAGATGCTTTTGAACCAGTGCGTTGCTAGCTTGCTTGCAAATTCGCCGGCCCGGCTGGCCCATTTGTCGAAGAACGGGACATCATTTAGAGGGCGCCGGGCACCGACGGGGACTCGAGCGTGGCCGTAGTGGTTGAGGATGGCCGATGCTGCTAGTACTGAATATGAGGATTGGGAGTTGATGTTGACTCCTAGAAGATTGACTTCTGGAGACGTGGCGGCGAGAAGGAGAGCCGCAGCATCACTGAGGGAGTTAGAGAGGATGGGAGTGAGTATAAGTGGCCATGAGCATAATAGACTTACTCGCAATCGCTGAACAGGTCTGTGTCAACTATGAGGTTCTTCTTTGCTGATGACGTAGTGCCGAAGATGAAGAACACCGTCAAGAGGCACGCTATGATTGTCGGCATCTCTGACCTTACCAGTCAAGACCTGGATGTCAAATAAGATGTCTGATGGTGCACTGGCCAGTGTCTTGGCGCAAAGGAGAAGTTCTTTTCACGATGATCCCATGTTTGGGGCCTTCTTACGGGAGAGGATGGGAGAGCGCGGGGAAGAGAGTGAGGTACGTAGATATGGCTGCACAGCTGGTGCCGACTTAGTGGCATGGTGGCCAGCTGTCACACCTGACCTGTCGCCGTGGCTGATCACCCTCCCTAGCTGCCCACTAACGTCCGCTGTGGGGAGAGCCTGGACGGGCGTGTTTCGGGCACCCACCAAGTTCTCTCGAAAAGTTGAAACATCTCATCCCTTCCCACTTTCAAAGCCAAACCTTGAGGACTCCCATCTACTTGGCGGCATCAGATCTACACATGGCATTCGAGCAAGATTCAACCCATTCGTCGGCCTTGCGGAGCTCCTTACTCAGCGCCTCGGAAATACAACATGTTCATCTTCACTGCCATTCTAAAAACTTGACGCCAGCTCCCCGACAAGTACGGGAAACAGCTCTCCCCCATCAAGCAATGCCGATGACGCAGGAGGCATGTCTCTCCTCAAAGCTTGCCAAGTTACGAGCAGATCCCCCACACGTCGAACCCGCCAGGATCGTTCGGTTCCCCTCTACTGCAGTCAAGCTGTAGTCAGACATTGGAATAAAGTACAGATCGACATGTACTCCGACCCTCATATAGTCAGCGAAGCCAATCAAGACCGCAGGAACCCTTTACCGGACGGATTGCGCCATTCGAAGTACGTGCTGGCACCGTCTGAATACCGGTACCTTGAGCGGTTATACCCAAACCTACAGAGTGTGGCGACCGCGCGCCGTACATATGGCGCTGATCTCCCGCGAGGCTCTCCACACCATGACTCCGAAACTTTCATGACTATTTGCTCTTTGGGGAAACGTCAAGGTTGCGCTACCTGTAGTGTTGGTTTCGCGTCGTGTTGTATTTCCTCCATTTCTCAGGCACATAGATTCGCGTCGAGATGGGCACCGACACAGATCCCGCGCGAAAGCTCGACACAGCGCAAAAGGTCGACTCGCATGCTGGTGCGGCTCACAATGGGAGCATTGGCATCCATGGCATCGACGATGCTGCCATCATTCCCAAGGGTGCTCTAGATCCCGTCTACGAGGCCAAAGCTCGGGTGCTGAATCGCGCTGTACGTTGCTGTTTGCGAACTAGTTGAACACCGGAGCATATCATCGCTGACTTCCGTCTCCAGATTCAAGATATCGGTATGGGCTGGTATCAGTGGCAGCTTTTCATCGTCGTCGGATTTGGGTGGGCAAGCGACAACCTTTGGCCGATTGTAACTTCGCTCATCTTCACCCCGATCACCAACGAATTCGGCCCTTCACGCCCGCCCCTACTTACACTGTCACAAAACATTGGTCTCCTGGCAGGTGCCATGTTCTGGGGGTTTGGATGCGACCTATTTGGTAGGAAAGTGGCTTTCAATATGACTCTCGGTCTGACTGCTCTCTGGGGTATGGCTGCTGCCGGCGCGCCCAGCTTCGCGGGCATCGGCATCTTTGCGGCCTTTTGGTCCTTTGGTGTAGGGGGCAACCTTCCTGTCGATTCGGCCATCTTCCTCGAGTTCCTCCCAGGAACCCATCAATACCTGTTGACAGTCCTTTCTATTGACTGGGCCATCGCCCAAGTCATTGCCACTCTCATTGCTTGGCCCCTCCTCGGCAATCTCACATGCCAAGAAGGTGCGACTTGCACGAAAGCCAACAATATGGGTTGGCGATACTTCCTGATCACCATCGGTGGCCTGACTCTGCTCATGTTCTTGATTCGATTTGTTCTCTTCACCATCTACGAGTCGCCCAAGTATCTCATGGGCAAAGGCCGCGACGAAGATGCCGTCCGAGTCGTTCACGAAGTTGCGAGGCGAAACGGGAAACTCACGTCGTTGTCAATTGAGGATCTGAAGGCATGCGAGCCAGAAGGATACGTCGCGCGCACTGACGCCGCTACAGCGGTCAAACGGAATCTGGAGAAGCTTGATCTAAGCCGGATACGCGTGCTTTTCTCTACTCGCCGCCTGGCTCTGAGTACGGGCACAATCATGGCCATCTGGGCGCTGATCGGCCTTGGGTATCCTCTCTATAACGCCTTCATACCTTATATCCAGGCTACCCGTGGAGCGGAACTGGGCGATGGCAGCACGTATTTGACATATCGCAACAGTCTGATCATTGCGGTGTTAGGCGTGCCTGGAGCCCTGCTTGGTGGCTGGCTGGTAGAGCTGCCGGCACTAGGCCGCAAAGGCACACTTGCCATTAGCACCGTTGCCACCGGCGTCTTCCTCTACTGCTCGACTACGGCTATGACTAGCAATGCGCTGCTGGGCTGGAATTGCGCCTTCAACTTTTGCAGCAACGTCATGTACGCGGTGCTCTACGGCTTCACCCCGGAGCTCTTCCCCACTCCGCAGCGCGGCACCGGTAACGCACTCACGGCGACCTGCAACCGCATCTTCGGGATCATGGCTGTAAGTGCAACATGCGAAGACCGGGACATCAATGCTGACACAATGCCCGCAGCCAATTGTCGCTATGTTCGCCAACCTGAAGACATCGGCTCCCGTTTACACCAGTGGTGCGCTCTTCATTGCAGCCGGACTTTTAGTACTGATATTGCCGTTCGAGTCACGAGGAAAGGCCGCGTTGTAATCCATGATGAACATCTAGTACTCCGTTCGTGTCTCGTGTCCGAAGATACTTTAGAAATGATTGAGGCCTTCCCTCTCGCTGTTGGGGAAGGTTAATAAGACCCCTCGACTTCTTGGCATTCAGTGATTGTAATGATCATCGTCTTCGCGAGTCACCTTCGTTATGTATCTGATGGTTGGTGTCGGCACGAAGCCGCTCCGCAACTCGGCCATTGCCCGCGGAGTCGGACAACTGCGTATCTATTCATCACCAGTTTGCACAGCCGTGTTCTTGGCGAGCGTGGTTTAGGGAGCCTCCAACCCGAACATCGGCAACTCAATATGAACCCGTGGACCCATTGCAGTCTTTCGGAGAGATTCTATACGTCAATGGCAGATGGCATATCTCGCTGCGGGGGCCCGAAGTCTTGGCGACATGGTCACCGTTATCTGCACCCACGGGGATTCCCCCGCTTTCCCCTCATCTTTTCTACTGAGCTGCCTCATCCAGTTTCGTTGCCAATGTTGACACTAATTCAAATCGGACCTACGATGAGAGCCTTGATGGATTCCAGTAGTCTATTGCCGGTTGATATCGGTAATTCCTCCGACATTGGTTGAATCATCAATCGTCAACTCCGGAATGAGATCAGCCAAGCCAACGGTCATGTCAGGGACGGACTCCCGCCACGCGTTGACGAGCCATTATCCTCTGCATGGTGCTACGCTACCCCATCGCGACATTGACGCCTTGGAGAATAAGAGGGATGTCAAAAGGGCCGAAGCTGCTCTTCTCTGAAATCTCTCTGTCAGATCCCGGCGCTGCTTCGTTCTGGTACTCAACGGCCTCTCACAACCTCACGTTGTCCAGCACGATGGTCGCTACATCTCGCCTGAGCCTGCTTGGCTTGTCTCTACTCTCGTCTGTTCAGGCGGCTCAGTATGGGTACAACCACGTAACTGTGCGTAAGGATACGGACATTGTCGCGGCCAACTTCAAGGATATCGAGGGCGTCGACTTGCTTTCGCCTGCATTTCTAACCCCGGACACGATTCCTGCAGGCTTCTCTGATGGCACACAGGGCCCGACAGATGACGATCTTCTTGGTGAGCTTTCAACGAGCAGCTTTGTCTAAACAATGACTAACCAGTCCAAAGATTCTTTTGTTCAAGACTTGGCCGACAAGAACGACTGGTTGACCTACAATAAAGCCAACTTCACCTCAGAGGAAGGCCGCCCGTTTCCCTACCTCCACCTGTCTTCGACAAAGCTCTCTCGCAGGGTTTCAAACTCGACCGGCAAGGTCAGGGTTTGGGTCCAAGGCGCCGTACACGGCAACGAGCCAGCCGGCGATCAGTCACTTTTGGCCCTCCTCGGAGCCCTAGACGCGAACCAGACATGGGCTGCCTCGCTCCTCGAGAAGCTCGACATCGTCATACTGCCTCGGTACAACCCCGACGGCGTAGGCTACTTCCAGCGCACCCTAGCCACCAACTATGACCCCAACCGCGACCACGTCAAGCTCGCCCGCAAGCAGACCCGTGATATCAAATCCCTCTTTGGCGAGTTCGCTCCCCACGTCGCCATCGACATGCACGAATATAGCGCCACCGCCCGCTACGGAAGCTACTACCACGCCGCCGACGGCCTCTTCTCTGCCGCCAAGAACCTCAACATTCACCAAGACATCCGCACGCTGTCCGAGGAAGTCTTTGCGAAAAACATCGGCTCGGATATGGAGGCCCGGGGCCTGCGCTGGGAGCCGTACGTGACGGGATCCACCAGCACCAACCCGGCGTTCAAGCCCACCTTCGCCGAGGCCGGTTCGGATGCCAAGATTGGTCGCAACGCCATGGGCCTCACGCAGTGCGTCACCTTCCTCATCGAGATGCGCGGCATCTTCCTCGCGGACCAGGAATTCCAGCGCCGCACCGTCGCCGGCCTGACCATGGCCTCGAGCATCCTCCAAACCGCCGCCGACAACGCCGAAAAGGTCTACACGACAATCGAATCCTCCATCGCCGACTTTGCGTCCGCCACCTCGGAGATCATCGTTACAGACTCCTCGCCGCTCGTCCAGCGCACATTCAAAATGGTCAACATCAACAACGGCTCCGTCACCGACGTGCCTATCAACTTCCGCTCCACCACGCCCGTGACGGCCAACATCACCCGCGCCCGCCCCGAAGCCTACCTCATCCCCGTCGCCTGGGCCGATCTCGCCGAGCGCCTGCGCGTGTCTGGCCTCGAGGTCGAGACCCTGAGCGAGCCGTACGTCGGTACTGTCGAGGCGTACGACATCACGTCGGCCGTGTTTGAGACGGAGTACTACGAGGGCGTCGTGCGTGCTGCCGTGACGACAGAGGCGCTTATCAAGGAGGTGAATTTACCTGCTGGTAGCTTCATTGTTAGCACAAGGCAGAAGAATGCTGCGCTTGCGTTTGTGGCGCTTGAGCCGGAGAATATTGATTCGTATGCTAGTTTTAACATTGTGCCTGTTGAGGCTGGGGATGAGTATCCCATTTACAGGGTGTTGGCATGATTGCGCCAATTGAGATGACAGAACATGCAAGTGCAACCATTTAATAACAACTCTTCGTTGCAAATAATTCCGAAAAGGCCCCTTCGTTGAAAATGTGACACATTACGCTTCGAGCTTCCTCCGCCATTCAATCACCCCAACATCCTCCCTCCCTATCATGAACCGCACCCCACACCTCAACAGCTCCGCTAGCACCTCCATCTCCTCCTCATCTCTTGGCCCGTAGACCATCAGATAGGAATCCGCGAGATGTAACCTGTTAGCTAAGAAGGAGCCCCTGGGAAGGGAGAGGCGGTGGCGCTCGGCCCAGCGTTTCTGGATGGCGAGTTTGGCGTCGGCGGGGGCGAGGTAGAGGTGGATGGAGAGGTCTGTGTGGTGGTGGGCTATTTCGCCGCGGGCGACGACGGGAGTGGATGAGGATGTGGTGGTGGCCCCCGAAGAAGAAGCGAGAGAAGACAGAACTTGAGGATGGAGGAAGAGGGCTGGATTGTTGCGTTCGTAGAGGGAGAGTTTTGTGGTTAGGAGGGATGGGTTCTGTGTTACTGCGTTGGCGAAGAGGTTTTCAATAAACTAGTTCATCGTCAGTCGACTACTCACACAAACTCATTTTCATACGAAGGGTTTATCGATGTGTTACCTCTCTCATCTTCTCCGGCGCATGCTGACTTAGTTGCCGATGCGGCACGATCCCGCCCAATTCGGCCCTCTCCCCGTTTCTCTCAGGTAAAGCCCGGATCTCGGCGTGAGAGCCTTGGTCTGGGTAATCGCCCGTCCATGTCGCTGAGCTTTTGGAGAGTGCGAAGGGGCGGAGGCCGAGAGTGACGAGGAGCCAGCCTAGAGCGTTGTGCGGAACGCCGCCTGGGCCGAGGGCGATGTAGGCTCTGTAGTCGCGGTAGGCTGCCCAGAGGAGGAGTGGTGTTGCGAGGGTGGTGAGGAGGGTTGTTGGGCGGTGGCGGAGGGAGTGGAGGAGCGGGGTGATGTGGTTGAGGAGGGGTTGTGTGGTTGCTGACATTTGGCTGTTTTGGTATTGGGGTAAAGGGTAGTATTTGTGAAAAAGTGGTAAGTAGTTGTCGAGATAAAGAATGGTTCAATGGATTAGATGAGTATGGAGGGAGATGAATTAGTGACAATGAGGCTGAGATGAGTGACGTTCGGGGAGTTTGGGGAAGAGCGGGCGGGAGATCCGGGGAAGTGGGGTTAGTCAGCCCGAGGGCCGTGCAGTTACACAATCACCTGGATTCCGGCGCTCCGAGGTATCCTCGGCTTTTATGGGTCATTCCGATGTTACGGAGATTCCATGCCGGTTCTTAGAATGCTGCTTGTAGGGATCTCCTGTGAATTTACCGAGGAAAGAGCCATTGTAAACATAACCCTCCTCCTGTAATGGGCCCGCTGGAGGCTGTCAGCTGGGAGAGATCTCGTGTCGACCATCGGAGTCATCCAGGTCCCCCGATATGTAGTTACCTACAGTAGCACGGCCCAAGACACCAGCTTCATGGTAACGATGACTTTACAGGGCGAAGGAACCCTAGGTATTTACGGCAAAGTGATCGGAAAACACTACGTGGAGTTTGTCAATTCTCAATCGGCGCGCTTCACCCAACTCCCGGTCTGACCTTGCTGGGTCCATGGATCTGGCAGATAATCCATGAGATCTATTCCAAGATTGAAAGAAAACTGCTTTCGCAATGACTTAGATATGCTGCTTAGCTTTGTCTCAAGTATGGTGGAACACAATGCTGTTGTTCTTGGTTTAGCTGCTTTGAGACTCTGGACATTGTTCCGCCATTTTCCCTTCAACATAGCATCTCAGGCATTGAGTTTGTAAGGACTGTCGAACAATAGCCTTGATAATCCCTAATGAAACGAATTCATATATTACCAGTGTCTGTGTTTCTCCCTATCATCCAACAACCAAGCTCAAGAAGACAGCTTCATAAGTGAGTAGATACCAACCCAACCCCATCATCTCGATCCATCGACATCTGGTTCCAAACCACATATCACCGCCGCGTTCAACCATACGATACACACATCCCAAAAGGTCCGCTTCGAACCAAACCCCCTAGCTCATCAAGCCCTTACCTCACAATGAACCAACTCGTAAAGTTCACCCGCCGTGTAAAAGTAACCATCACCGACAGCCCCCCCTCCTCCCCAGAAGAACCCCCGCGCTCCTTCTTTAACACAACCCCACCCCCCATCCTCCGCCGCGTCTCCAACCGCATTGCATCAGGCCTCAAAGACCTCACAGAAAAGCCCCCTTCCTCCCCTTCCTTACGCCCTCCCCAAAACGAATCCTCCGCAAGCCTAGTCCCCGTCATCAGAAGCCTCTCCCTCCGCAGCGTCCGCAGCGTGCTCGGCGCAGGCGGCGGAGGCGGCAGCAGCAGGAACAAACCGATCCCCACCTCCCCTACCGCATCCCGGACCCGGATCCCATGGCCCCCCTGCGCGGCGGACGGAGCACGAACCCCGGCACCGTGAAACACGTCCGCGATAAGTTTGTGCGGTGGACGGCGCGTCCGGATGGGGAGTATGATGCCCGCTGGAAGGGCGCTTGTATCCCTACGGGCGACCATGTACTAAAGATGCTGGATTGGTATAGCCATTGTGATGTCTACGAGTTCCCCTTTATTGGTAACGTCACGCGGATGAGCTGTGGCGCGACGAATGCATTTTACTTTGTTGAATTCGAGCCCCTTTCCAGACCTGTCGGCCAGGGTAAGATGTCGCCTCTCCCGCGACAGGTGGTCCTCAAGCTCAGTCTACCTGTTTGCCCTCACGACAAGCTCGAGGCAGAGGTCGCAGCCATGGTGTTCGCTAGGCAAGTATCCCCGGCCGTTGTGCCCCAGGTCCTCGTCTTTGACTCTATCGGTAGGGGCCCACTCGGGCTAGAGTGGATGATAATGGAGGTACGCACCGGGTTCCCTCTACTCAGCGCGATCGAGGAGAACTATGCCCTCGCGGCGCACGACTTACACGCAGCTAAGCAAGAGACTGGCTTGGAAGGGTTCATGGATATATCGCCCGGCACCATGCCGAACCTCAACGACGAGGACATGAAAGCCATTGCGACGGAGATACAACTCTTTCTCTCTGAGCTGCAGAACGCTCTGCCGACTGTCCCAAAAAAAACCAGGTAAACATTGGCAGTCTTCGTATCGACTGGTCAAAGAAGGAGTTCTTCACTGGCCCCATTGTCCACCCTCACTTCTACGGCGCTGAAAGGTACTGGTCAGTTCAGAACAACGGGCCGTTCAGACGGATCAAAGATTATGTCGACGCTTACGCCGCAATCTGGGAGCTAAAATATAAAAAGTATCCCGAGATCAAAGAGCGCATACGAAAATTACGAGAGGTTGCCCTGAAGATGACAAACCGTATGGGGTTCATGGTCCCGAACCCATGTATGTTAGAAGCGACTCATGGCAGCGTGGATGGCTGGCCTGTGACGCTGGTCCATCCTGATCCTCACCCAGGCACAATCCTCTTTGACGGCAAACGGAAGTTGGCAGCCGTCATGGGATGGGAGAGTGCAGTGCTGATACCAGCACCGCTGCGAAATCTTCCAGTGGCGCTGGACTGGGCGATGCAACTATACGGAGTGGCAGATGCCATTGACCCTATGCAAGTGAACGTGCTTGGGGCGTTGCCCGTTCGCAAAGAGCGCGTACTACGGACGATGCAGGAATGGGCAAAGAGAAACGCCTCTGAATCATTGGAGCCTGTGATGAATTTCCAAGGAGGTGTCGATGCCTCTTTTCAAGCATTGAAGATAGCTTGCGAAGATATGATGCGGCAACGGGGTATAGATTGGATTGAGCGTGTCCATTCACAGCTTGTTGTCCGCTCGTAAGGAAACGATTATCGCCAGCGCCATGGTCCCACGGAGAGAGAAAGCTAGGTCAAGTCTTGTGCGCCCGGAAGGCTTGAACGGGAGGAAAGGAATTCATAGACAGCCTAGCAATTTCATATCCATGCAGGAAAAGTTGCTACCAGACTGAGTGATGCAAAGGAAGGGTGTTGATGGCCTCGCATTCTGTGAGAAGTACTGCGCCACATCAGTGCAGGCATATAGACGAGATCGAAGCAGATCTCGGGTGACGGCTGTCAGGAGGAGGTGCTCCGGGGACTATGCACCCATCACGTTGAATATCAATTAGGCTTGGCAAGGCATCCTTGTGAGTTCGTGGGGCAATCAGCCGCGTGAATCGAAATGGGGGCACTGACAAGGATGAGTTGGACGGGGGATAGGGATTATGGGTTACTAGCAGGTAGAGAATAGGGATGCAAAAGATTACTTGATGCCTGAGTCCTGAGTCTTGTGACAGCTCATGGACCTTGGAAGAGCACTTGGAAAAGCAAAGCGGCCGTCAGGGCCAGGCAGAGGCTTCGGGCCGCTCAGAAGTTAGAAGGGAGATTGCAGGTCGAAGGAAATGAATCCATGGGTTGGTGATGCAGTGGCGTGCCGAAACACACAAGAATGGCGTCACAGGGAGCTGAGATATCCGTGAGGTGCATCGCACTAATGACCGGACCTTGACGTCATGGATTGCACGCTGGTGCTTTTCTCGGGGCTGGTGGTGTGTGTTTGAGTGTTTGCTGGTCGATCGCGATTCCGGAGAAAGAGAAGTATTCGTATGGAAAAATAAGAGGAAGACACCATGCCATGTGTAGCGTCCTAGACCACAAGAGCTCAAGGAGGGCCGCATCAATGGGGTGCGTGGATGCCAAAAAGATGACAAGAAACCAGATCTTGATAGAAATGAGATGGGGACAGCTGGACAAGCACCTGAGAGCTCACAGACTTGACAGACTCGACAGGGCTTGAACACGTCTTGACTAGGGGATTACGTGTCAGTGGCCCGTAGCGGCATCCACTGCGTGACGAATTGGGAGCAGTTGACAGCAATAAAGTGACAGAAGGGGAGGTGATCGTTGGGCGACGTCGTCTGAGCAAGGCTCGAACGGGTTGCGATGCCGCTGCCAATGTGCCAATGATTGGCAATGCAGAATGCAGAATGCCATGGGTTCGAGGTTAGGTTGATGGAGACCTGGAGACCTGGACGTGGCGCTTGCCAGATCCTTGCATCAGTTTATTCCGAATGCCGTGATGATCCCGGCCTTGGCGCGTATTGTTTGATGAATGGCAAGTGTGGCGTATTTGGCGAATTGAGCAAGTATTGAGGGATACCAGATTGAAGAGGCCTAGACGTTCTGTGGCTGTGAAGAATAAATCATCGAGTGTGGCCGGGGGTTGGGGTGTGATTGAAACGCAGAGAGTATGCTGAATTGCTGACGCTATAGCTCTTGCGCAGCTCTTGGGATGCTTGGATGCATCTGGCTGGGGGGACGGTTACATTGTACGGGAAGGATGAGAATGCATAGGGAATAATCTCCAGAACTGGTGAGGCGTTGAGAAATCATCCGTGAAAAATTGACCAGCAGCCAGCGGGAGGCAGAGACATGTTTCTCCCGGGCTCATGCTCCTGCCTCCCGTCGTCGCTTCTGTTGGTTGGTCAATGGATAATGGCAGGGAAGGAGCAAGGACGGGGAGGGAGGAAGGAAGGAAGGAAAGGAGGAGGACGGGAGAGGCTAGAACCGAGCTGAAGTGGGGCCAAGCAAGTTCCATCGGGGGTAGTCCTAGGTATGTCACTTCGTACCTTCCGATGCACGTTCAAAAAACCAAGCGTGGAAAGAGAGAGACGCTTAGCGCGAAGATGCCTGTCGCGTCCAGACCCGCGCTTTCGTTGACATGACGACATGTTCAACACCACGCCATTTACATCGAGGGTTGCAAACTTGCTGGAAGTCGCGATGGGTTGCTGAAACAGCGGAAATCCCATGTGCCTTTGTACCGCTGCAGTCTCCCCAATGGCCTCCCCATGGCAGCGTGTCATCTCGATCCAGTCCCAAAGTGGGCAGAGTGTTTGAGACACAACAAATCTACGGGATATTGGACAGGGCCACCGGGCCATCCACACCGGTGCACACAGCACGCAGCACGCAGCACATCCCTTCTGCATCCCGTCATATCCTGGCGCACATCATTCAGAGTTGTCCAAAGATGCCACGACCCGATTGGTGATTCACGAGGACGACGGACGCTTTGTTCCACAGCTGTCTGGCCTGACTGATACTTGATGGAAAATACCGATGGGGAAAGATGAGAAGTGGACAGTTCGTGGACTAGCAGCCTGAGAACTGAGCAATTGATGAGAAAGACAGCAATCACCTCCAAGCACAACAGGGAGACTGTGTGGTGATACGAGGCATTGACTCGGGATAGCGTCCGAATAGTCGAGCTATCCACCGTTGACAATTTCAGACAGCGCCTAGCACGAAACTCTCCTAGGTGATCTGATATCCGTAGTGCGACAGAGATCCCATCACGAGGGAAGGCTGGGAAACGGTTGTCTGAGAAGCAGCCGCCCGGACGCTTGTACAGTACATGTACGATTCCAGAGTACAGACAGATACTTCCCGTGCTCCCTACCGTCCAACCTACCTACATCGGACCATTTTGCAACAATAAAGGAACCCGACGGTCGCGAACAGCGGCGACTGTGGTGCGGAAGTTGGCAGGAGTCTAGACCGTGTTTTCCAAAGTCTGCATCGGAAGACCCGGAGACGTCTTGCCGGAGATGTCCAGTCACTCCAAACCCAATGCGTCGATGCTTGTGGTGTGTTGCTTTCCCAGAAAATCGAACAGGGTGACATTATCGACGATGTTCGCTGTCCTCTGCGATGGACGATGAAAAGATGTCGAGATGCTGTCTACCAGTGACCACCCAGACTGCGCAAAGCGTACGGGGTGGGACCGCTAAGAAAGTGGGTGCGAATCTCCCCAGGCCACTAATGCGAATAGGAGACGTACTAAAAATGCCAGTGCTTCGCCAGCTGGAACTCAGTCAACTCAGTCTTTTGCGCTCTAATGCTTGGCCCAGCCGAGGCGAAGCAGGGGCACAGGGGCTGGATCTCTGAAGCAAGCAGCAAGCAAGGCAGGGGCAGGCAGGTTCAGCTGTGGTTGCCCTCGCTCTTCCCGCAAGGTCTGTTGTATTCGTTGGTGGTGCAGGCGCAGAAAAGGTACATTGTCTTTCGGTAGGTACTCCGTACGAAAGTACTCTCTTGGTCTGAAGTTCTGACGGGTGCGGGAAGGTACCTACCTGCCTCCCTCCACCCAGCATCGCAGCACGCACCTGCCTGCCAAAATGGCCGATGACGTAGTGCATCAAATTCCTGCCCCCTTCCTTCACGTCACCGTCACTATCGCCGAGTCCCACGACCAGACCGGGCAGGACCACTTCACCCACAACCGCCAATTTTTGCTAGCAGGGCCACGGAAGGCACGCAGGGTAGGTAGGCAGGTACCTTACCAGCGAGTGGTATCCGTAGACACACAGCTAATCCAAGGGGAGGAAGGAACCATTATGAACTGGGCTGGAAGGACCAAGCTCCCACTGCACCTGCCTTCTCCTAATTGGAAAGTACCGGGCCCGCCTCCTGCTGGCTAAATCACCGTAGTGAGGTGGACGAACGCCTGCCACGCGCGTTGCTTTGCCGCCTCCCTTCCAAATAATCGTTGGCCCAGTTTCATTCTGACGCAGGCTTTTTTTTTTCTTTCTTCCAGGTTCTATCCCCTGGACACGACGCCAGAAAGAAGGTATAAACACCTCCTCGCCTACAGTTCCCCTTTCTTGCAGACCTCTTCTTCTTCTTCCTCATCGATACGATACCTTTTCCTGTTTCACCCTTTTTGAACAGGAACACCATCTTGGCGATTCTCATTATACCCAATTTCCCTGTGATACCCCCCGAAATACCCAATACCACGAAATTCCTTTTTGTTCCTGTGCGCCACTACCGATAATTACCCTCCTCTCAACCACGCACTCAAGAACAGAAATCAACAAGCAGTTTCATTGCGCGATAGTTACGATACCCCATCATGTCAGCAAACGTCAACAAACCGACGGACCTCAAGCAGAAGGAGGCCGATGTCAACCGCAAGCTCCAGCTCTACGGCATCCTCTCCGCTTTCCAGGCTGGCAAGGTTCCTTCGGTACGTCGATGCCGGCATGGCGGCAAGGGCCCACGCGGTCCCCGCTGGGCTGATCCCTGACCCGCAACCCTACATTTTTGCGTGATACTGACGTGGTCCTCGCAACAGAATGACCAAATCGATGTCGCCTTGAATAGCTTCCTCGCATCCAAGGCTCTTTCAAACCCTCCTGAGAAGCTTTCTCCCGAAGGCCGCGCACTGATTGCCGATGCGCGCGAGGTTGTCATTCAAGCCAAGAACCTTTTGTTGTCGAAGAACCAAGGCAACTTGCTCCAAGATTTCATCTGGCAGACTGAGCAATTCGACCCCAAGGCCGTCGATGTTCCTGGCGCTCCCATCAACAAGGAGGCTGCTCAGCAGCATGGCGATAAGGCCTTAGAGGGTCTCCGGACCCTTGGAACTCTGCTCATCACCAACGGACAGTTCCGCAAACTTCGTATGTCAAATTATGATACCATCTCATTGGGCTACAATCTAACACCATTTCAGTCAAGGATGCTACCGTCCTTCTCCGCGACATGGCTGGTGATGCCGCTACCAACGCTGCTCAGCGTGTTCGCCCCTCAGGCGAAGCCCTCCAGGACATCGACCGCCCCGCCGATGACAACACTTGGCACGACGCTCCCGACTTCTCCAAGGAGAACTTCAAGAAGCAGGCTCAGGGTGTCTACAAGGGCTCTCCTGCTGATGATGCTCGGGAAGCCCTCGCTGCTGGTACTCAGGCTGCCCACCCCAACGGGTCGCAGAACCCTCAGGATTTGGCCGCGACTGCCGCTCGTGATCAGCAGCAGGGCACCAATTCAGGTGTCAACGCCCAGGGTGGCATCAACGCTGCCCGAGATGTCATCCAGAAGAAGTATAACGAGAACGTTGATGGCGAGACCAAGGAGCAGGCGCGCCAGCGCAAGGAGGAGTATCTCCGTCGGTCCAAGGAGTACTTCAACAAGAAGATGCCCCAAGAACGCAAGGACCAGACTATATGGCGCCTGAAGAAGATGGTGCTTGAATGCCAGCAGCACCCCGACTACTCCCAAGCCATTGAGACTCTGCTCAACCTCGCCGAGGAGTACGCCGGCCACTCCCGCACTCTTGCCCAGGGCGGGTCCGGCACCGTCAAGGATACTCGTGCCGGTCTTGCCCAGGCCGAGTCTGATCTCAAGACGCTTATCGAGCGCTTTGCCAACGGCACCTCTACCAAGGATTTCTTCGAGTCGATCAACCAAATTTACCGCGATGCTGACAATGATCGCGAGCTGAAGGACTGGTTCAAGGCTATGGACCGCTATGTCCGCCGCTGCCTTCTGGAGCAGGGATACATCCTGGACGAGGACTCGAACCAGGAGTGGAACCACCTGTATGACCACGGTCGCTACTTGCTTCGCGAGAAATACCGCGCTCATACCGACCGTGTCTTTGACGAGGTCAAGTTCTTGATCGACCAGTTTGACCAGGATCCTCAGAACAAGCGCTTCGGCTTGGCCGTTCAGAAGCTCTTCACCGATCTCGGCAATGATGAGAATGGCAAGCCCACCTTCAAGCCTCACTTGCTCAAGGATCTCTCCGAGGTTATCATTCCGGGCATCTTCGAGAACGTCGCTTACCTCCCGGTTCCTCGTATCGAGTACAGCGATCCTCAGTTCGATGCTGTCATCGAGAACCTTGTCTTGGAGTCCGACAACTTCATGCCCAACGTTCTCGAGATTAACAGCGAGAACTACTTCCTCTGGGGACGCAAGAAGATCGCCAATAAGCACAAGCAATCATTTGAGGTGAAGGTTGCTGGTGTCCAGCTTGATCTTCGCGATGTCAGCTACCACGTCAAGCGCAAGCAAGGCTTCCCTTCGATCACCGACACCGGTGTTGCCGACATTCTTCTCGCTGGTGATGGGTTCTCCTTCAAGATGAAGCTTTCTTCCGCCGACAAGACAGACAGACAGAACTTCTTCAAGGTTGACAAGGTTGACGTTGACATCAAGCACATGAGCATCAAGCTCAAGCAATCTAAGCACAAGCTTCTGTTCGGTCTCTTCAAGCCAATTATGCTCAAGGTCCTCCGCCCTGCTCTCCAGAAGGCTGTCGAGAAGGCCATCAAGGATCAGGCCACTCAACTGGACAGCATTCTCTACCAGATCAAGCAGGAAGCCGACCGTGCTCTCGACGAGGCTCGCTCCAACCCCGAGAACACTCCCAACATCTACAACCGTTATGCTACCGCCCTGCAGAAGCGTGCTCTCCAGGCGAAGCAGAAGGCAGACGAAGTCACCGCCGACAAGAAAGTCAACTACGCCATCACCAAGGAGGACTCCATCTTCCCCGACATTCACCTTCCTGGAGGTATCAGCTCCAAGGCCACCGAGTACAAGGAATTGGCTCGCAAGGGTGAGCGCTGGGAGAGCCCGGTCTTCGCCATCGGCAAGGCCAGCAAGTCTACCGACATCCCCGATGCGCCTCGCATCGAGCGCAAGAAGCACGGCCTTCCTAACCAGCAGGGCGTGTATGCCCCTCACGCCCCTGGCCAGGTCAACGGCGGTGACTTGAACACCAACCTCACCTCTGGCTACCCTGCTTCCGGCTACGACGCTCACCCCAACGGCGGTCTTAACGGCACCGTCAACACTCTTTCTACCCCTGCTCACGTCAGCGGATACTAGAGCGTGGAATTTTATTCTTTTCCTTTGTGACAGACGTGGATCAAATGACGAGTTGACGGCAAACGAAAAGGCTTATACCCGGACGGAGAATTCAGTTTGGGTCAACAGACAGTTGAAGGTTAATGATGCGGTCCCTTAGTAATAATTTTTCTTTGGCACAATTCAATTGGTTTCAAACACTATGCTATGTGGATGCGACAGCTCTCCCCTCCAGCTTGTGACGTTTGGGCAAGCTTGCCAAGACAAGTTAAAGCCAACCGCCAAGTGTTATACTACACCTCCATGCTCAGAGCGATGTCCAGCCCATATCGGTCGGCACAAGCGCGCCATTAATGGTGTTCATCCCGCCAGAACACAGGCTCACCACTGTCTTGGACACCTGATCCAGCGGCGACCATCCTAAATCCCAGCCACCCTTTGCCGGGTCACCTTGGCAGGTGTTGAATGTCGACACCACTAATTGACATTGTCAGCCATAGGTCCACATGAAGGTGGGCAATTTGCAAGAAGATGAGTGTCTTACCCATAGCGAGGCCCACGGGATGGAACTCTTTAATGTGTTCCTCGTCCCTGGCCATGTTTGTCATCATTGGGCCGGGCATGATGGCTAGGCACCGGATGCCTCTTGGACCGTAAAAGGCTGCTGTGCTTCGTGTCAGGCCGACTGTGCCGTGTTTGGAGGCTGTGTAGGCGACGCCTGTGGTTTTTGGTGGTTAGCTGAGCATTGAATCGAAAAATAGGTTTCTTCTCTCTCTTGGTTCATGTCATATCCGTCACCCCGTCCTCTTGTGATCAAGGTAGTGACAGTAAGATGAACTGAGATGAGAAGGGGTCCGCCTACCTGCTCTCGCGCCGTGAACTCCCGCCGCACTAATAACATTCAAAATAACCCCCCTCTGCCCATCAACAAGCTCCTGTTTTAGAAACTGCTGAATAGCATGCTGCGAGGTGACAAAACTGCCCGTCATGTTGACAAGGATCTGGCGGTCCCACATGGCCATCGGACACTCGCCGGTGGGGTGCATGAGGTCCGAGATGCCGGCGTTGTTGACGAGGACGTCGAGTCTACGGCCGCCATCGCCGCCGTCGACCCAAGAGGAGATTGCAGCGGCGACGGAGGCCGGTTCGGTGATGTCTGCTTTTACGGGGTGCAGGCGGGCGCGGAGGTCCGGACTGTGGTCATCGTCGAATTTGGAGGGAAGGGAGGCGAGGGCGGCGTCGGAGATGTCGAGGGCTAGGACGTTTGCGTTGGCGGCGAGGAAGTGGCGGGTTAGAGAGAGGCCTAGGCCTGAGGCTGCGCCTGTGACGAGGACTGTCTTTGAGGTGTAGTCTGTGGACATTGTTGGTTAGTGGGAAATGTGGTTGTGAGATTCTTGGTGGGTGTTTTCTTTTTTTGTGTGTGAATAGGATTGGTATATTGATGCTGATGATACTTTTCACGGGATTGAGAACTAAGTAGATCAAGGTATTCATGAGCACATTTGATTGAGATTATATACACGTTTCTAACTCATGGTCTGGCGGACTTTTGACAAGTAACATCCAAGGTGATGGAAGTGAGAATGCCTCTTAGCATGAAGCATCGCACCTCCGCCAGCATGGCAAAGAGAATCCGATACCGAAAACGACGGAGCATACGACGACAACATAGGAAGGAAAGCGATTGGACTGTACTTATTATATGCAATGCTATATCAACGGGAAACATGTATGTGCAGGTGTGTGTACACACGCAGCATGCAGCAAGTGCAAATCCGAACCTATCCTTTATGGACGCAGTGCTGTAAGGCGGGATGTTGATACTCCCCGAATTCAACGCTACCGCATTGCCGCATCCCGCGCATCGCGCTACGTAGGATTCTATAATGCTGACAGGCGGGCAACATATCTCCGGTGCGGAGGTTGGGAAGGTCATAGACAGGGTTTGGTGGTTGGTAAATGGCAATGGGGTAAGTAGAAGTATCAGACGTACAGAGAAGATCCTTATTGGGGAGACGCAGGTACCAAATACCGCAATAACTTCGCAGTGATTAACCCTGCAAAATGCTTGCGAAGTCCCCATGCAACTGCATATATGAATCCGGGGAGCACAGAGTTACACGCGGGACAGAGATGGATTGATTGGATGCGTATTCACGTATTCCATGTAGCCTCGGTACACCATGTGCTGTCCAGAAATTGACTTCCTTTGCTACTCTTCCAAGCGTACAGCTGTAGGTAGTTTCCCACACAATAATCTAGCAATCCAACTAGGCGATACACGAGATCAGTTACTCGCCTGCAACTGGTGCGGATCCGTCTGCTTGCTCTTCAACCCCGCCAATCCCGTCTGCCGATTCGCATCCCGCCCCGTCGTATTCTCCAGATTCCGCTCGCTCGAGGGTTTAGGGCCGAGGCCAGGTGTGATGGAAACTCCACCGCCGCGTGTGACGGCATCCGCGACGCCTGCTGCGCGGTCTGGGGCGCCGGTGAGGAAGGCGAAGGTGCCGCCTAGGGTTGCGGCGACGCCGAGAATAATGTAAAGTGCGCTCCTGTGGAATCAAGTAAGTTAGTGATTTGAAGTGAAAGAATGCTTAGGGCAAGAGGTGCTGAATGTGTTTAGAGCAGATGTGAGGGGGGGATGCTTACCTGTTTGTGATTTCATCTGGCTTGGTTCCAACTTTGGGGTTTGATGGAGACGGTGCCGGACGGGGGGGTGCTGAACCGGAGGGGTTGATGGGGTTTGGTGCTGGGGGCTCCTTCACGGCGTAACCGCGGCGCGGTGCGATTTGTGCGGAGGAACGGAAGGTGGGGTTTCGGAGGGCCGATTGAAGGCGGAGGGCTCTTGATGACGACATAATTGGTTGTGTTCTGATGATATGTTATGTTGGGTTGTGTTTACAGGGGACGGTTATCGACGTGGATACGACACTGTTGACAACTTTTAAAGGCTTTATAGTGTTTGTAGTCACGAGAGTTGTTCAAATAGTATGTCAAATGCTATGTTTCGCTTCCCTTGGATGGCAACGTGGATGTACGATGTTATATGACTATGGCGCGACATGGCGTTTTCGAGGTGCTCGGTTATGACGAGCGATGATGTAGATGATGCACCTTTCCGGGGCCCCTTTCTGAGGTACGGTACGGAGTACAGGTAGGTGCGTTCATCTCACTGCTAGCATCAGACGGTCTCAATGCTCGTTCTGTGGCACCAGGCACAATTGCCCTTTGCGTTCCAACGCAGGAACTCCCCAATGATGCATTAGGCTAGGTCGATGATTCATCAATGTTGATGATGTACCTTGCGGGTGGGGATATCAGACAGATTAGCCCCTGACAGGATCTGCAGTCGCCTACGACCCTGAGCTATCGCGGATCCAGCCGTTTGCTCTCAACTTCGTCGGCTCCCTTCGCCACTTTGACCAAACAGTCCATTATGTAAGGTAGATAGTCCACAGCTCAACTCACCCAACCCATATCGAGGGTGCACCCAATCCTTTTCCTCCTATCGTAGCCTCCTGTCTACGGCTCACAAACACGGATACGTCCTACCGATTCCTCAACGCTGCGTGGATCCCGTTATACGTCCAATTCAACCTCATCCGATCCAGCTGCGCCTGGGCCGACATATCCGTCACGTGCCTCGAGTTCTGCTGCACCTGCGACGCGCGCGGCCTGCGCACCGAGTCCCACGTCCGCAGCGCCAGCACGATGCTCTCGGGGTTATCGGCGTTGACGCCATCGTGGAGGAGCAGTCGCAACCCCTCGGCGTCCTCGATGGCCTGCGTCGCGCCCTGGCCTTGGAACGGCGTCATCGGGTGCGCCGCGTCGCCGACGAGGACGGCGCGGCCGCGGGTGTAGGTCGGTAGCGGATCTGCGTCTTTGACTTTGTAGAGGTGGATGTCTTGGGCGTTTCTTGATTATGTTTTCTCGTGTGTGAGCGAGTCCTCTATGCTTACTCGTGTATGTGATGGTTGTCGGCAGGTGAAGGGGGTGAGACTCACTTCATAATCTCCAGCATCCACGGCGCAAAGTCGAAAAAGTGATCCAGCATCTCCTCCGCGCTCCCCTCTGCGTTCCAGGAAGTGATGCTCTCCACAGACAGCATGGCGTCGGGGATCCTGTCTACGACGTTGAGCAGCGTCATGTCCCGGCAGGGGTAAAAGATAATGTTGCGGTGCGTCTCGTCGTCGGCCGTCATCATGTTGAGGAATCCGCTGTCGGAGGGGTCTATCGCTGCCGGGTATCCCCCCAAGATATCCCTCGCCTTCTCGAGAGGGAAAGTGAAGCGATAGAGTGAGGCCCCTGGTGACACCATGTGCGATGGACCGTCGACGACAGCCTGTCGGACGAGGGAATGGATGCCGTCTGCACCTGAGATGTTCGTCAATCTCGGGAGGCTTAATACAACACCAGATGCATGTATAGTCTTACCAACAATCACATCAGCAAAAACCACCTCCCCATCCTTCAACTTCACTTTCCCAGCCTCAACGTCAACACCAACAACCTGAACCCCCTCCACAACCCTCGCCGGCGGGCCTGAAATCCCCAACTTGGCCGCGTCCCCCGTCGCAAGCCTCAACAGCTCGTCCCGCAGATCACCGCGGTGCATCAGCAGCCACTCGCTCCCAAACGGCTCCGACACGCCCGTCATCTCCCTTAACAGATTCCCCTGTTTATCGTACGTCCTGGAGCCGGCGCACACGGTGGCCTTGACGTTATAGGGGCTGAACTGGAAGGCCTTTTTCAGCATCTTTGTACCGTTGGGACCTAGGCCGATGCCGGCGCCGCGCTCCGGTGCGGAGGCGGTATCGTCGCGGTCGTAGACTGTGACATCGTGTTTCTGGCGGAGGACGGCAGCGGCGGCGAGGCCTGCCATGCCGCCGCCTATTACTACCACCTGTAGCTTGTGGCTTGTCATTTCTCTCTGTGACATCTCTTCTGTTGGGTTACATCGCGCTCCGGGTGCGATGTTGGGAGGTGAGCATGTGATGTGCCATTGCGGACAACTTCAGGAGATGAGAGTAGCGGGCATGATTTCCTGTTCTAGCCGTCCACGCAGGAAACCTCGCTTCTGTGCAAATCTTGCAGAGTTTTGCTTGCTGAGACATCAAACGAAATTCTATTCATAGTCGCGGGTTTGTTTTGTTTTCGCTTTTGGGCTGATGTTTGCCAAGAGGGATGGGCAAACGTTAATGGCAACTCCAACTTTGCAAGAAGAACTCAAATACGGCCTGAGTTTGGCTCGAGGAGCGAATGAGAAATCAGCCCGACGAAGCTATACCCAATTGTTCATGCGTGCCGGTCCTTGTTATGGTTTCTCGTTTCTTGAAAGAGAGGGACCCCTCGGATCCGGGTAACTCATAGTTGGTGATGTCAGTCTGTGGTTTGAAGGATGCTGGTGGCGCCGAAATTGGGATCTTATTCCGCCCGTTCGGGGGCCGGCGCGGGCGGGACTTGGCCTCTGCTGGCCGTGTAAATTGGATCTCGATTGCTGAGTCCTGGACCACGGGCAACCGACCACTGAGATCCATGACGAACGTCTGGATTTTGAACAATGTAGATAGATATCGAAGTTCTGAATGTCTCAAAAGAGCGAAGGCTTTGGTTGAAAGAGAAGTTGAAGATGAACGATCTCGTCGGAGAACACAATACCCACACCTAAATCCTTTATTGGGGCCCGCCTTTCAATGCTGTCGCTTTTCAGGTCCCATTCATGATTACCGTTGACATCAATAATGGAAACCAAGCTACTGCTGTGGAAACGAGGTGACCCGAGAGGAGACAAATGCTTGGACATCAACGTTCTCGTAAGCCGGACACCCTTCTCCCCGCTTCGGGCCGTTTCAGGGACCCACCTTCGCGCTCCGACTCGGCCTTCGTCGGAGGGCGAGGCCCACAGTACATCACGCCAGCCAAGGGGGGGTCTCGGCACCGGTTGGGGCCTTATCGGCGCAATATGCGCCGCAGGATTGGTCATCTTTCTACGGTGGCTTTCCAATGCTGCATGCCCGCAAGCGTCACCACTCTGAACCCCCTTAGCTAGACAGCTATCTTAGTCGCGGACTTTCCTGTCGCGCGCGTCACCGCGATGGTGAAACTCCGCTGCATCGTGGAGATTGTATGTATTTGACATGAGCTGATATCTTGAATTTCGGAGAGTGAATTCTGTGTGTGTATCAATTACTTCTGACTCAACACTTCATCATCTACACTACCTTGATCAGACACAACATTGACAATGGCACGATCAATTCTGGTTTGCGGCGCGACTGGAAAGCAGGGCGGCGCAGTCATCAACCGCCTCGTCGAACAGAATGCCGACTTTGAGATCCTCGCCGTCACCCGCGACGCGACCTCGGGGTCCGCCCAGCGTCTTCTTAAGAAGTCGTCCAGTATTCACCTTGTGCAGGGAAATTTGGCGGACCCGGCAGCGCTGTTCAAGACCGCGCAGGGTGTTGCCACGTCTCCGATCTGGGGAGTCTTCAGCGTTCAGTTATGCCGTTACACTCTCATTGGCCTACCAATTTTCAGTGACAAAAAATAGCTGATGACGTGTCTTGTAGGTGCCCATGGGCTTTGGCCAAGGCGGAGGCGGCGAACTAGGCCAAGGCAAAGCCCTCGTCGACGCATCCCTCAAAGCCGGCGTCAAGTTCTTCGTCTACACCTCCGTCGAGCGACACGGCGCAGAAAACGCGACTAACGTGCCTCACTTCGCCCACAAGCACGAGATCGAGCAGCACCTCTTCAACAAGTCCAAGGGCACCGACATGGAGTGGGTCGTCCTCCGGCCAGTGGCTTTCATGGAGAACCTCATGGACAATTTCTTTGGGAAAGTGTTTGTCACGTCGTGGCGGATGGCGGTCAAGGAGAAGCCGCTGCAGCTCATTGCCGTTAGCGATATCGGATACTTCGGTGCAGAGGCGTTCCTCCATCCGGAGAGCTACAAGGGCCGTGGGATCTCACTTGCTGGCGATGACTTGACGATTGAGCAGTTTGCTGCGGTGTTCAAGAAGAACACGGGGAAGGAGCTGCCTGGGACGTATAGGATCTTGTGCTGGCTTTTCATGGCCATGGTCAAGGACTTTGGGTACATGTTCAAGTGGTTTTATGACGTTGGATATGATGTTGATATTGCGGCTTTGAGAAAGGAGCATCCTGCGCTGAAGGACTTTGAGACTTGGTTGAAGACGGAGAGTGAGTATGCGAGTGGCATTCGGTCATGATGGCACGAGTTGGGGAGGTTGTTCAGAATTGAGTGTGTCTTGGGTGGAAATCGAAGTCATGAGTGAATAGGGTGGCGGGGCTTGTGTAATATTAATAATCGAGGAGAAGTCTAAAGTACAATGGAGAATAGGCACATGATTTTCAAGCAACCGTTCCGTTGGCGATTACCTTTGTGATGATGGCCAGGCCCTACAGTAGGTATCAAGCATGCGTGTCTACTACCTCAACCAGAATTCTCAATGGCACGAACTAATCTACCCAAGAAGAAAGCTTACAGAAACTGCTTCTCAACCTTGCAGAAAGATTGAAATTCTGCCATTAACAATGTAATGTCTGCACAGGCCAAAAGAGGGTGGATTGCTGAGGCGGTAGGTACACACTGGTGAGAGGGTGATTCACTAACTCGGGTTCTTACGATGCCTCATGGCGCAGTCCCACTGGGTTGAGGTAGAGCCTCTCTGGTCACCGCCCCCGACCGTTATGAGGAGTGGATCATGCTCAATCCTCAACAATAAGTACCGGGCCATGTGGCCTAGGGGCTGGCTGGGACAGCTATGCTCCTGTTCCTTCCAGGATTCCGGCCTCCAACTCTCTATTGGTCCATGTTTTGTCTTCTTTTTTTCTGGTTTTCCGGGTGCTTCACACTATTCAACACTTTTACGTGGGTGTAAGAGTCGTAGCCGCCAAATCTGTGTAATACACAAGATCTATTAGAGCCTTACCAGTAGGCAAGTTGACGGTCTCAGTCAGAGTCCATTCCCCCAAATGTATCCAGTTTTCTTTCTTGGATAGGAAGCAACAGGAGAACGACGTCGATTAGCGTTCGGGCGCCTTTTGTGAAGGAGTAAAAAACAGGGCTTGCTTTCACACGTGACACCGGTCTCCGATAAAGAGCGACTCCCATTGAATGTTGTCTAAGCTAGAGCAACTCTAATCATCGCCCCGAACGCGTCTCTGAACTCCACAACAACTATACTTGCTTACCATATCAGGCGGTTTGGCGAGGGTCTAGCCGAGAAGGCAATGTCCGGTACCTAAGGAACACATTTGCTAGGCAGACACCGACAGTCGGGAATGCCGCCTCCAAAGGCCCACACTATGGGCCATCCAACATGCAAATGCTTGATTCATGCACCGCTTGCGTAGACCTTTCAAAGTCATGAAAATCGTGTGGGAATAATTAGATACGTACCTAATGTCACCGAATATTCGACTTATAAAGTCAAGCTACATTCGTTGTGCATTCTTAGCTTCCTACTTACATCCAACAGACTGTTCCCATCATTCCAAAGACGCATCACCGCCGAACCCAGTTTCTATCTCAAAATGTCCAAAATCTTCACCATATTCGGAGCCACAGGCAACCAGGGCGGCTCCGTCGTGAGAGCGGCCCTCGCTGACGCCGTTATATCAAAGGAGTTCAAAATTCGAGGCATCACTCGGGATGTCTCAAAGCCCGCAGCTCAATCTTTAGCCAGCAAGGGCGTCGAAGTCGTTTCTGTATGGTCACCCTCCGTTCCTCTTGACATGCCTTCGCGATATACAAATAGCTGACATTGAAAAGGCCGACATGAGCTCAAAGATATCCCTTTCCGAGGCGATCAAGGGCTCCCACACCGTCTTCTTCGTCACTACGCCCAACTTCATGGGCGGTGCCAGCGAGGAGCAGCTCCACGGCAAGAACGTAGCAGACGTTGCGGCCGAGGCTGGCGTAAAGCATCTCATCTACTCGTCTCTGCTGCACGTTACGGAGACCACCAATGGTCGCCTCAAGCACGTCGTCCACTTTGATGACAAGGCCGTGGTTGAGCGCTACATCCGCACCAAGGGTATCGCCAGCTCCTTTGTCCTGCCGGGTTACTTCATGAACAACTTCAACGCTCTTCAGATGATTCGCAAGGGCGAGGACGGGGTATACAACCTGGCGTATCCCGTCAGCGACAAGGCCAAGTTCCCTCTCATTGATACCGAGTCCGATATTGGTAAGTTACTCCATTGATGTTTTGCCCTTGTCTAAGCACAGAAACCACTTTTCCTGATTGGATGCTGACGAATGCTTCTCGCAGGCAAGTACGTCGTCGCAGCCATCCGAAACGAGAGCAGCGTCCTTGGCAAGCAGATCCTGGCAGCTGAGGACTACTACACGCCTACGCGAATCATTGCCGAGTTTGAGCAAGTCACTGGCAAGACGGCCCGTTTCGTGCCCGTTGACGCTGCGACGTACAAAACTTTCTTTGCTGGCCCGATGGCCGCCATGGCCGACGAGATGCTCGAGAACCACCTCTTCATCGACGAGCCCGGTTACTATGCTGGCAAGGACTTGAAAGAGAGTGGGGAGCTTCTGGCGAGCGTGGGACTGAAGGCGGTTACTTGGAAGGAGTTCTTGGAGGCGAACAAGGCTGATTTCCAGTAGGTTGATGCCGGAAACGCTGGCTTTGGAGATAAGTTTCTCAAAGAGGTGTGAAAACAACCTTGGTTTGGATTCCCATGTCGAGATATAGGCTTTGCCACCTAAATACAAGCCACTCTAGATCATCTTCCAGTGAATGCTTCGCCTGCCTGACCCATGTACTAGTAGTTCAGGTCTTACGCAGTGACGAAAAGTCTGTATACCTTCCCGCTTTCGTCAGCTCCTCGGTCCGTGGCGACATGTTCGAACCATCTAGACGCAAATCGGGGGGCACAACCTTCAACTCCCTCCGCTCGAGCGCGCGAGAATGTTCCAGCAGAAACCTCACCATCCAACCATCGAGCTTGTAAGACTCCAGAGTAAACAGACAGATACTTTGAAAGAACTTAAGTCTATAGATCTGTAACGACGAGATCAGGACATGGCCGAAGTACTCCGGTATGGGGTCGATCGAGATTCGGGAAAGCCTTACCATTACATCGGTCGCTGGCCAATACCGCCGAAGTTGCATCAATGAGTCAAAGTCTGAATCCAACTTCTCACGCGCGTCTGGTAGTTCTTGGAGGTCACCAAAGAGAAGAGTATGGACGAGTACCGACGACGATACGGCAGTCATGTGCCCAATGGTCGGGTACTCGACTGCGGAGCCGCTCATCTGGCGAGAGAGGCGGAGAAGGTTGCTGAATGACGATGCATGTTGCTTGCACTGCTTGATGTAATTCTTTTGCAGCGCAAGAATGGTGCCCACGTGATAGCCCTCGAGGAAATGAAAGTACAGAAGTGTAGAGAAGTGATGGTATGTCAGATGCAAGGCGAGAAACTGCCTGACCACATTCTTTTGTAGATGGACGCCAAGATTCTCCAAATTCATTCTTAGTTCGTAAGGGAGGCTAATCTGCCAGGATTCTAATTGACCTTCGAGCTCTGCTACACGCAGTTCGATTTCGGGTGCAGCAAGTTGCCCTTTGGCGATCCGACGGTTGAGATCCTGGATCAGAGCAAAGCAACTTACGAGTTGAAGCATGTACGCCCAAATACCAGGTATCCGACTGCACGTAGAGACGGCATCCTGGTCCTCCGGTAGAAGGGCGTGGTATGCATGCTCATCCATGGGCGGGATGCTCTCGCAAGGATCATCGGCGTCGTCCAACCTGCAGCGGATGCCCAGGCCGGAAGAACACCACCGTTCTGCGATGTACAGGGACCACCAAACCCTTCTTGAGGTTTCGTCGATCGTATGGGAGGTGCTAGAGGTACACCGTGACGGCTCAATCTTTAGTTTTCCGATCATGCTGATAGCGATGCCTTGTGGCCGCACGCTCGCTCGTCAAAATGGTTCGTCATTACGAATGCCTGCGAGGGAATCACAGATGGGCAGCAAATCACCAACATACAGGGCCTCAGATGAAGGCTGGCAGTTTCCAGAGCTCAACATCGCCAGAAGGATACAAGTTTGCACGTTCTCTATGCAAATATTCTCCAGGTCCGCGTGCAGTAAGCGCTTCGCCTCTGCCGCCAGCTGCCCCTCCTTTTCTCGGAGCACCGCCTGACTGGAGAATTTGGAGCCTATTGCGCATATTGCATGTAGCAACAATGGATTCAATGTCTTACTGGAAACTTGGGCTCGAAGGGTCGCTGGGTGGAAAATGCTATGGCATCCGCCGTGGATTCTGGTGAGATAGTGTTCAACGAGTTCTCGGACTGCATCTTCTGATATGATCGCATTGGGCGGGTCTTGTGTGCTTTGCACTTTGGTAGCCTCCGGCTGAGGCTCGAAGATCTGCGCTGGGGTTGAAGTGGCAGCGCTGCACTGAAGACATCGCTTGCGGCATGGCTCACACCCTTCGCCGGGGTCTTTTCGAGCGCATTTGCGCTTGGACTGGCGACATTGACGGCATGCTCTTAGAGCTTTCATTTCTAATTGGCGTAATGGTTGACTAAGAGAGATTCAAGTTTCAATAACAAAAGAACGGAACAACGTAACGTTGAAGAGGACAAAGTCTGGTTTATAAGCAAGCCGGACAACAAGCGCGGACTTTGACGGGGCTAATTGGCTGATGTCTTAGCCCTCCCGGCCCCGCTCCGGTGTGAGTTGATACAGGGATCGGAGTCCTAGTTATATAATAGGTCAACTCATCTGACAAGCGGATGCCAGTCCACTCTCCAGCGTAGCTCATGTAGCCGCGATGGATAGATGCGCCTGAGAAGTCGAGAACAGGCTTATTATGGCCTGTTTTTGACGTTTCGTTCCGAGAGTGCGAGACTCATCGTGCTCCAACACCACTGGAAGGTGAGTTGATATACTACCGGGTTTCTCGAGGATAATAAGTGTCTGGCCAACCCATTTCGGTTCTTCTCATGTTGCTTCAAACTTCATGCTCATATCACCTACAATCCAAGTATCAGGCACCTTGTTCACCCGCCATCATGTCAACTCTCCTGGACCCGATCACAGTTGGCGGAAAGCTTCCCTCCGGAACCGCGTGGTGATGGGCTCAATGACTCGAAACCGGTGTATCGACGATGGCAAACCGGGCCCGGCGCAGGTTAAGCACTATGTAGACAGGGCTAGAGATGGCGCCGGTCACATCGTAGTCGAAGGCATATTTGTCGATTGGACCGGGTGCGATTGGAGTTTCGTCCCCTTCATGATTACATCCGAACACGCTCAAGCATGGCCAGTGGCCACTGATGCCGTACATGAGGTGGGGGGCAAGATCTTTTTCCAAGCATGGCATGCAGGCCGGTGCCAGCATAACGAGATGCCAATCATGAAGAAGCATGGTGGTGTTGTTCTGGCTCCTTCTGCCGTCAAAGCCAATGCTGGGAAGTATCGAGACTTATCGGGGAAGCCTGTAAGTGAAATGAACGGCGAGTACACGCATTCTGATCGATGCTGATGGGGTCACATTGCAGGGACACACACAACGTTGTTGCCATTCAAGAACAGAAAGACGTGATCGAGATATATCGACGTTCTTGTCTTTTGGCAAAACAGGCTGGGTTCGACGGTGTTGAGTTGCTTGCTCAAGGGTATGTGCTCAACGCATCGTGAGAAGGTGACGAGACTTGGACTTCAAGCTGAACAACAATAGCGGATACTTGCCTCATCAGTTTCTCAACAGGTGAAAACCTCGAATTACCCTCATTCATGGACAAAGTTAACTGAGATGAATAGCCGCGTCAACAGGAGGACTGATGCTAACGGCGGCTCAGTCGAGAACAGATGCCGCTTCGTAATCGAACTCGCTGAGACCCTAGCTACGATCTTTGACGGCCTAGAATTTGTTTGCGTCAAGTTAAACCCCACTGACTTCTATAATGACTCAGTTATCACTTTTGAATAGAAGGAAACTTACACCTACCTGATCAAGGAACTCATCCGCCGCAAGGTTGGGATCATCAACCTGTCTCGCAGAGGGGCTGATACGAGTGCCGGCATAGGCGATTTCTTTGGAATCGATGATCGGCCTGAAGGATATGTTCTCCTCAGAGGCTACGATCCCGTTCTTGACTTTATAAGTCTCGTCAAGTTTCCTGGTAGTGCTTCGCTGCTGATGGCGAATCATGATTACACACCGGAGGAGGCCGATAGTCTGATGAAGGAACGGAAATTGGACCTTATCACATTTGGAAGACCTTTCATCTACAACCCGGTGAGATTGTCTGTCTTAATTGAGCCACACTTGCTAATTACTAGCCAGGATATCGTCAACCGGATCAGACATAGTATTGCATTTGCAGAGAATAACCGGGGCAACAAAGTCTTCTATGGGCCATATCGGACTCCGGACGAGAACTACAACGACTGGCCCGTAGCCCCATTCTGCCGGACACCCGGAGATTGAGTGAGATTCGAAGCTGGCGAGGGATATGGTAGTAGTTGTCCCTCCAGTACAAATACAGCTTTGGGAGCTATCTAGTCAAGTTGTCTTAAAGTACGGTCAGCAATTATCGGGCTTGTGCTTTATGAGTCAAAGGGTGCATTTGTGTTCTTTATGCCGTGTATATCTATTTGAATAATCTCTTTGAGGATTATATCAAACCTCTTTCTTTATTCTTACAAGATATTTTCGAAGCCTGAGGCGATGTCGTCCGTAAGACCGCGAGATCTTTCCTGGCTCTTGGCCACACAAATGCCCTCCGTCTCAAGCACATCAAGCGGCCATGCGAGTGCCTCTTGCCAGTAACTCCCCAAATGCCTGGCAACAGCGCGGATGATGAAGGCGCCAGCGTCGGCAAAGAGCCAAAAGCCGCGACAGCGGTGCAGTAATACGCCATAATGGGCGAGAATGATGAGGGCCTCGGGACGATGCTTCCGCAGCATGTCAACAAATCCAACCGGCACCTTGACCGAGAACGTCGACGCGGCTTGGGGGTAATCTTCTTCGTCGAGGACGTGGCAGATATCAAAGCACCACTGCAAGAGCTCAATGACTTCGCGACATGCCTCTGTGCTCGCTTCACTGAGGTCGGAGTCATCCAGAAGGCGTCTCAGAGGCCCAAACTCGTCACCCGTTGGACCCATCTTCTTTGCAGCCTCTGGAATGATATTGAGGAAGGGTGAGATCTCGGTGTTTTGTAGGTAGTCCCGGGCTAGCGGTGTGACGGAGGTGACGCCGCGGTTAAGGTTAAAACACTCAACGAGGCGGTCGATGAAGGACTTGAAGTCGGATCGATAGTGAGCGAGGGTGTCGGCGAGAACATGCCTACCTAAGATGGCGGAGAAGAGGAAGCGAGGGACGGCGGTAGCTTTGTCGTCCTTGGGCACGGTCTCTGTGAGACGGGTGAAGGAAGAGAGAGCGCGGTTCTGGAGCTCTGTGGCAAGATGTTGG
Source organism: Colletotrichum godetiae (assembly GCF_030913485.1). NCBI lineage: Eukaryota > Fungi > Ascomycota > Sordariomycetes > Glomerellales > Glomerellaceae > Colletotrichum > Colletotrichum godetiae. The sequence continues at coordinate 92,116 of NW_026851341.1, forward strand.
AGATGATCGGCTGAGCCGGGATAGAGATGGATCATGTGAAAGGCTGTGAAAGCGAGGACCTCGTCAAGGAGGTAGGACGAGTTGACGGCGTGGCGGACGGCAATGTCGACGGCGCTCCGGGCTGGGCCGGTGAAATTTGGGACTGAGCTTGCATGGTGGAGCAGAATCATGTGCTGTGGTGTATAGATCGCCTCCGAGGGGGCGTTTGGTGTGCCTAATATTGAAAAGGCATCATGGCAGTCGAGAGATGGAGGAGCGTGGTTGCCGCTCAGCAACATGGGCGAAGCGAGAGAAGGAGTCTGGTGAGAATTGATGTCGAGGCCGATCACGCCTGGCACAACTCCATGGCTTGGCGGCAAGCAATGAGACGGTTGTGTTGGCGCATGTGTGACTTCGGAGTAATTGTTTTGTTGATGAAGAGGCTGTGAGGGTAGCTGCGCGCACTCAGTCATCGCATTCGTGTCGTTGTTCACAATGCTGTGACTGCTTGCTCTGGAGCCATGTGATAGCGATCGGGCGTTCCGTACCAGTGGGCTTTGTGGCTTCTCGCTCCGCAATTGAAGTTGCTCTTGTCTGCGCTTCTGCTTGCTCACCTTTGGCGGTGGGAAGAAGCACGCGCGCTCTGCGACTTCGCAGTTGGCACACGAGGGCCGGCGCTCGTCGCAGCGGATGTGACGGCGCTTGCATTCCGCGCATCCATTGCGAGACTTCTTGTGCGAACGACGAGTCTCTTGAGCCTTAGGGCTCGCATTTTCAGCGTCGCTCGAATCGTTGTGACGCGTCGAGGTGCGAGTTTGTCGAACCATGAAGGGTGGTCGGGCGTAATCGTCGCTGTGGGGTGGCACTCAAGTCAATCACTCTTCCCCCGTGGAACGCGCGGGGCTGAATCCTAGTGAGCATTCGCGATTCGGAAAAGTGCGTCTTTGTATCTTGATGCGTTCTAGAAAAACTAGCCTCCCCATGCATGAGTAGTAGGTGATTCGACAGTACTAGTAGTGTTGACTTTCATTCGGAAGCGCATTTCCATCAATACGACCACGGAGGGCAAGTTCCTTGACGAACAGAACAGGCTTGGCATTCCAGCCCCCGTGCGCAAGCATCACAGCACAGCCCCACCTATTTGACCGCTTAGTCATATCCTCTCAGCAAAACCGTAAAATGTGCTAAAATCTCAGTCATAACACAAGGAGAAAGAGAACTGGGAGAAGTTGGAAACATAAAGCTTTTGTGACTAAACAGCACCAAATATTAGTCTCATTCGAGTGTCTTCCTGAATAGGACTCCCCAAGTAGGTGTATAGGTTGTGACAAACAGTCCAGTCACTAGCAAAGGACGTGGAAAGACATAATTGGAGATTCTAAAGCCCGCACAATCTCATCATCCCCTGTGAAGAAGATCAAGCCGTTGAGTAATGTTAAATGATAAATACCCGAACAGGCACTCGGCGCTACTTAGTTACAAGCATGGAACAGCACTCTGACGTCTTGGTAAGAGCATAGTCATCCTACGGCACTCTCTACAAGGTGTTCATATTTAATTCTGCGCACAACGTTCGATAGAGTATGTTCTCTCACCGCCACCTCCAATTTGCAGAAGTCCTAATCTTTGCAAATACAACCCCGACGGCCTTCTATGCATTGAGGCCCAAAGTACCGGCTGCCTTACAAGTACACAGCTTCAGACGCTGAAGAGTATTTACTCACCTGTCCTGGACGCGGTTGGAAGCCTGGTGTATCCCAAGATGCAGTTAGGATCCGAGTTTACCGGAGCGGTGGACAGTTACTTTTCCGGAGCAGTCTCACCTGTGTCAGACTGGTGGCGGTATGCCATTTTCAATGACTCCAATTGGAATGCCATGACTTTACGACCCGAAAACTCCACCATCGCTTCCGGCCTCAACCACTTCAATATCGACACCTGGGAAGGTAATCTATCGGGTTTCCAGAACCGCGGCGGGAAGCTTCGCCATTGGCATGATTTAGCCGATGGTGTTCTATCGAGCGAGAGTTCTCCTCGATACTACGAACATGTGTCACAAACTATGGGCATGGATTCAGAGGCCCTTGACGTATTTTACCGCTTTTTCCGTATCTCTGGCATGTCTCATTGCGGTAGCGGCAATGGGGCAACATTTATTGGCCACCAGTCTGCAAGCACTGCCAGTCTGGCACCGGAGGAAAAGGTGCTCATGGCGATGGTGCGATGGGTTGAAGGCGGAGTGGCCCCTGACACCATCATGGGTACCAGGTATATCAATGGCACCAGTGACAATGGTGTCGAGTTCAGAAGGAGGCATTGCAGGTGGCCTTACCACAATGTGTACCAAGGCTCGGGCTATGACAAAGATCCTGACACTTGGAAGTGTGTGCTGTAAGCTAAGACGAACCGGCCCAGCTGGTGCGTGGTTGTACCTTAGGCAGGAAAGAAACACCTCGCACAATAGTACTCACACTCCCGTCGTCTATGATCTGACCGCTTGCTGTTTTTTGTTGTGAAAGACCGGTCCCGAGATGAATACCCAATGACCTGCCGCCTCAGGCAGTTAACCAGCCTGGTTCCAGGCTGCGGATCAAATGGGACCAGAAGTTGATCCGTCCCGCAGCTCCGATGTACCTTCCCCTTTCACTACCTTCTCAACCTAGTGAAGCATCACCACAATTTCACTTTGTCATCTCATTTACCAGACGGTAAAAGTCAGACAAATAATCTCAACAAAGCGATTGAGGCCCCAAAGGGAAGTGGTCATAATGGGAGGCTTGCTCGAAACAATTGTTAGTTCTTTTTTACCTTTTACTAAAATCATCAAGCATCTCACCTAACTTAGAGACTCACAGGATATTTCACTCTACACAAATTTATTTGGTCTTCTTCCAGCCTGAAAGAAAGGAAGGAAGGAAGACTGCATCATATTATTGTTGGAACTAATATCTTTCCTAGCTTCACCCCTTTCACACTCTTCACATCCTCAGACCTACTTGTCACTTTTTGTTGCACGACAAAGGACATCGAAAGTGTACTTCTATGATGGCCGCAGCCTCACGGCTTATTGCGACTTGTCAGTCGTCCAAACTCTCAACGAATTGCCTCATTGGACGGATAGAAGCTCCGGATGCGCTCACCGCTAGAACCGTCTGGAGGGTATGCCTCCCATCGACCAGATGAGGGCGGAGGTACCATTGAGAGCCCACCGCATCGGTGGGATGTTTGCTTCAATCTACTAGGCAGACAAATTCCTTCTCTGCTTAGTTATTCTTCGGTTGAGAAGCTTGCCTTCACCGCCACCGAATTTCAAGCCACATAAAAAAAAAAAAAAAGAACATCGACAGCAACATACCGAACCGCAATCATGGGGTCATTCCGCAGCGTAAGCCCAGATCCTATGAGATCCCTCGGCCCTCCACTAATCATTCCTTTACTCGCTAGGTCATCGCCGAAGACGAAGTCTTGAAGGGATTCGAGAGAGTCGGCACCGTCACCTTTGAGGAGCCCGAGGAACCTCTTCTCAACTACAAGCCGGAGGAGGACATGCGCTCGTGGAAGAACCAGAGCCCTATGGTCCTCGGGCAGCTGCAGCTCTTCCTCGAGGTAAGCGACTTCCGCACTCAAAGACCCCCGATTGACTTTGGTCATTATGCTAACCTTCTTGTTTCCAGGCTCTCGTCGCAGCGCATGATGAGGCCGAAGACTGTATTACCGACCTCGAGATCGGAGGTGATTCCTACTTCGCTAAGAGGTGGCGCCACCGCAAGCGTGTCAAGTACACGAAGGGTCTTGCGGTCTACAAGGCCCAACGCAAGGCGGTACTCAAGATCGAAATGAGAATCATTCGGGGCGGTAACATGGGAGAGGCCCTCCAGGCAGCTTTCGATCGTGTTCAAATCGCCCTCATTGAGAATATGGTGCGCGTCAATTCCCTGTTGAGCATGCTCTGAGAGAGAGCGTCTTTGCCCTCGGGCTTTGGCTTTTGGCGGATGAGAACTTTGAATGGGACGCTCGGTCGGAAGAACCCAGCAACGATTTCACGATGGGGGAGACGCGACATTGGGTAATGACTAGCAAACCGGGGCTCGAGAGGAACCCGCGAGGATAAATGCGATAGAATACCAACAGAACCACGGAACAATGCTATATGTGACACCATTATGGGACATGGCTTGTAATTAAGCAGTTGATCTGGCGGGATGCATCCTGGTTCAAACCAGCGACAGCTGAGTCATATCCCTGACAGACATGCCTTCCTGTATCCAAATTTTATGCCCGGGCAGGCTTGAGCAAGCCTTCAGCCTTACCGCGCCTGGAATCTCGAATGCTTACTCATTCTATTCTCATTTTTGACATGCCTTGAAGCCGAAAAGATTTGACAGGAGAAAAGGACATGGGTGTTTAATACCGCCCCAAGAGCCTAAGAGGGAGAGTGTAGCATCAAAGAGTACTTTCCTTGCTAAGCGCTTCCACGTTTGGTACCTGGTCGTTGATCTTACTCTCCTAGTCTTTGGGAAAGTCGCTTGCCTTGTCCCTCACCAGGTTCTCATCTTCTCACCTCCAACATACTCCAAAGCTGTGTTTATCTTCTAGGAAGCCAACGGTAATCGAACAGACACACACGATTTTCCATTTCCCGCTTCGCCTTTCGCGACCGAAAGAGGTTTATGCGCCAATGTCGTACGTTTAATCGAGTACCACTAGGTGTTTGAAGATGGTCAACTCAAAGAATGTACGTTTCCTTCCAGTTGACCCACGGCAGGCCCATTGCAAGAACGTCGAGCAAGGAACACTGACGCACCATCAGGAAAATGTCAATCCGCAATCGAATGTCAGCGCATCTAGCAACATGAGCGCTCAAGACATAGCGAGCATGACAGAACTCATGTCACACGCCCTCGAGAGCCTGGAGATGCGCGGCGTCCCCGAACACACCAAAACTGCGGAGGAATACCAGGCGCTACTGAAGAAGAAAGAAGAGCTCATGGACTTGTATAATGGAGTCTCACAGAAGCTTAGCTTCACACAACAAAGGCGCGAGGGGGAATCGCAAGCCCGAACACTCGAAACAGTCGATGTACTTGGAACGGGATACACAAAGTTGCTCAGGGGCATTGAGTCTGTCCTGGCACGAGTCATTGTGTGGATTGAGGAGTATGAACACGACAACGGGATCAACACTGGCGTCTCGGAAATCCAATCTGCGCGTAAGGCCTGATTGGAATCCTTTGAGGCGCTCGAGGACACGACGCATCACAAAGCGCGGCGTTTTGATTCATGGAAGGATCGATTTTGGAAACTATGGCGGCACGGTGAGCACATGGTTCCCGTCAGAAGGAGTCTGATTCAGGAGTAAAAGTTGGTTCTCACCGTTGGTTTTCGATTAAGTGTCTCGTATCTCCCAGGTTCTAACTAAGGCCAGGCTCTTTGGGCCTCTCCCCCTTCATATGTTCAGCCCCCATGTTCTTGGCAACAACCTAAGTTGGAAACGCCCCGACCGCAGTCTTAAGCTTCTCCTTCCCGCTGACTCAGTTCCTTCAGTTCAAATGGTTCAAGTACCCGGGCGAGCAAGTAACGGTCACTGGTGGGCCCTACCAGGGCACTCTGTCTTCTATAGGGAGACACCTTCCAGGATAACTTCCACGCCAAGTCGCTCCTTGGTTGCGTTCTCGTTCTCGCTAATTATAATACGTCAAAAGAGCGCTTTCACTCCGAGCATGAATAAACCCCCAAACTCTAAGTTCACGTCAGCAAAACTGCGCGCGCGGGACCTCCAAAATCATAGAAATAGAGCGCTGGAGTATTTCTCGGGGCCTGCAGGAGTCCAGACTCCCGATCTTCGGAATTAATAATCCTGAAGCAAGAATGGGAGGCTAAGGGCTTTAAATCACTGTCGATGTGACGCTCAACGTGCAGGTGGCCCCCTACCAACATCCCTGTCCGTCAAATTTCTCGCTGTTATGAAGAGGACCTTTGCAGAGATCCCTTCGCATAACAACGGTTCTGCTTTCCCTTATAGGCTCTCACGGCGACGAAAAAAGAGTTTGCTTGAGTCGACTAAAGTCCGCTTGAATCCCGGAGGTCAAGAGGAAAACTTCAGACTTTGGGAATGGCATTGACAGGAATTCTGCCCTGAATGATGGCCATCACCATCCATAAGCTGAAGCTTCTTAAGGTCGCGATGAGTGCCGAATGACACGTAGAGCTCGAGAGACCTTGACAGCGCACGAAGCTGGTGCAAGGAACAAAACCTTCACCACAGAAGCGTGTCTATTTCCAGCAGTGAACATAGGTTGCAACGGAATTCCGAAAGTCTGCATCACAACTTCGCAACTAGGAAGGCCCCGAGGATGTCAGAAAAGAAGACGACCGCGAAAACTGTGTTCCGAAAAGGGAAACGAGATCCAGCCAAGTAGAGACGGACAGTTCGAGGACAGCGTCGTGGGCCAAAGGCAGACTCTGCGGGTGAGGTCATGGATGAGCTCAGCTTCAGTGGCGATATCAGAAGTAATAATCAGTCTCACGAACAGCCTTGGCGTAGACACTGGGAACCGCTTCGACAACCGTAGATCGCCAAAGCTCACTAAGGAGCTGAAGAATTCTCCGGGCTGTAAACAAGCAGGAAGTACTCCGATGCCGGCCTGGGTATGAGCCGAGAAACGGGATGCAGGTCGCGATTAAAAGTAACCTCAACGACCCGGAACGAAACGAGCTGCGATAATACCAAGTAGGAGAGGAATGGCCAACGTCTCAAAAATACGATAATGGGTGCTCCAACTTAGAGCTGGGTGAGACTTATGACTGGCGAGAACACTAGGGGCCTAAGATGTTAGCTCAGGGTTCAAGACAACAAGAGAATGCGAAAAGCTTCGCGACTAACGGGACAGCGAAGGGGGTTGTGAAGATATCCGGCTGATCCGTCATTCGCCCTTCGTATTTACACCTGGTCAATCGTTGGCCCGAGAAGTCGAGGAAATCGGTAGTTTGGTTTATGTCGTGGTACAGGGGCTTTGCTAAGGGCGGGATGAGTGAACTTGAGTATTCGAGAAAACGCCGGCTCTTGCCTTGAGACTTGTATGGCAGCTGTTGGGTTGCTTTCTGTCCCAATCGCTACTCAGCCTAGGCAGAGACAAACATCTTGATTGTCTTAAGTGAGGGAAGGTAAAGTTTCTACCTTAATTTGTTGCTCTTCTTGGGCCAAAATAAAGGTGAAATGATGGTGAATCTGAGTCCAGCGGCAGGCACCTTCCTCAACTTTCTGATCCGGCTCCTACTTCCTCACTCAGTCGCGGTCTCCACCTCAAGCACCTTGAGAACGCCTTCCCAGCGCGTCGTCAAAACAAATTCGCACCATCGCGGCTGCATTTTATGTTTTTCCTCACCAGCACACTGCCTCACTCTTCCCCTTTCGTACGCACTCATCCGCGTACACATCGCAAAAAAGCCCCAAATCCTTTGCGATCTTCACATTCAAGTGTTCCTCACAACACCAACTTCAACCCAACTTACAAGCGAACACCGAGCAACTGTAAGACTTTCTTTGCATTCCCATCCTGACTCATTTATCTAATCATTGCAGGTGGACCGGCTAGCGAAGATGTATCTCGACTCCCAGACTGTCGACATCGTTGAGGTGAATGCCCACATTCCCTCAATAGTCAGAAATGAATCTGTAATAAGATTCATGGCCCCCACTGTCCACATATTCAAATGCTGACTTTGAGCTTGCAGGTGCTCAAGGAGAAAGCTGCCTTGAACGCCCGTCTCGAGGAGGCCACCAAGAAGCTCGCTGCTACCATGGAAGATTTCGAGATTGAGAAGCAGGAGCGCACCAAGGCCGATGTCGAGGCCAACAACCCCATGATGCAGTCAATGAATCCTGAGCCGATTGAGCTTATGGTAACTGAGCATTACGTTCACCGCTCTTCTTCCTCCGGCCGGGCTGACAGCGCTACCTGAGCGGAACACACCGCGAATGCCAACATCGAGGACGCCAAGAACACCAGTTCAGATGAGTACACTATCGAGGATTGCTGCTGGGGTATATTTATAGAGGGCCCAACGATGCCCTTGGTAACCTGAAGAGTGTCAAGTCATCTGATTCTATCGAGTGTTTGACCCCGTCTGACACCTCTGCCCGGAGTAACCCCGCCTCATCTGTTCGTTCCTTCAGCTCGGAGAAGGAGGCGGCTCTCTTCAACCAGGCGCTCACTAGCGACAACACCGCTGCATTCAAGGAGCATTGAATGCATGAGCTCAAGAACGAGCTCCAGACCAGAGTCGACGGAGACTTCCAGCGCTCACTTGACCAGTGTCTCATCCAGGAGCTTTTCGAGAAGCTCACGGGTGACATCAAGGTCAGGATCTACTACGAGCTCAGAGAGGATCTCATGCGCATTCTGAAGCGCGACATCACGTTCAAGCTCGAGCAGGACATCAAGCAAGAGCTGAGGCTTGAGATGGGCAGCTCATGTACGACATCATGGAGGACGTGAAGGACAGTGTCGTTGCCGAGATCAAAGAGACAAGAAATGAGATGAACAATGAGCTAGAGAGTCAGATCAAAGACGAGCTGTTCAACGAGATCAAGGAAGCTCTCAAGTAGAACGCCATCAAGGAGCTCAAAGACATCATCAAGGCCGAGCTCTAGGACAACCTCTTGAGCATTGCTCACAAGAAACAACAGGTAATTGAGACCATAGTTGCGACCAAGGCTGAAGAGTCCATGCGATCTGCTATCCAAGCTGCTATTCCCATCATTCAGGACTGCGTCATTCGCCACTTGAAGAACTCTATTGGCTGCGAAGTCAAAGGGTTATTAGAAGACATTGAAGGAGCTGTCGAGGAACAAGAGAAAGTCCTCGACGACTTGGCGAAAACCCTGGAGGATAAGCCCAAGAAAGCCTCGGAGAACACGATGGTTTTCCAGGTCCCAGCGTGGGCCACCATGGTTGCTAAAGACGAGGTCCTGAAGCTCAGGTCTACTCTCGTGTCGGATCTTCACAATAATCTGAAGGCCGAGATAAAGCAGGAATTCAGCCAGAACATGGAGAAGGTTGGGAAGGGCATGATCGATGAGTGAGTGGGCCACATTAGGCAGACGGCCACAGGTTCGAGGATGTCACTCCACAAATCTGGTTGGTAGAAGGTTAGTGGGTTGCAGCAGGCTCACAGGCATGGGAATAGGACCGGAAAACACTTCCAGCGGGCCGGTCCGTGGGGTCGACACCAAATTGACTTAACTGTGCTTCCTGTAAGGTACTTGATCAAAGTTGACCCAGCATGCCTCAAGATCACCAACGGCCAATGCGAATCGATCAGACATCCAGAAGAACTCATGCAGATGGGAACATTCACGTGTGGTTGGACTCTGGCATGGTACGCTTGTCCCGGTTGATGCGAGACCCATGAGAGTTGTAACATATGTAGAGGTCCGCTAGCTTCCCATGGCCCATGCGAATTCAACTGATCAAGACATGTAACAAAAAGGTTTCGTGAGACTTGTTTGAACCTTCAAGCTACGTGATTCCTCTCTGTCGCTTTCCATTGTAATTCGAAGCCAATGTTGTTATTGATGCCTGACAGGCACAACACGTCGCGCTGCGTGGGCGCGTGACCGTTTGCACAAAATCTGCCTCCACCCGCAACTTTCCCACAAGTTGACCCTCTGCTCTGCGCTTCATATCCCCAGCCAGGGAAATCACCAGCGAACAAAGCAAAAATCAGTCTTCCCCTTTACTACCCTCCGTACAGATAGCAGTCGTCGAGCTGTACCAACGAGCCCGACTCTCCCCTCCACATCGACCGAGCAACCACCAGTCACAATGGCAAAGAAGAAGCACCCGTCGAACAAGAAGCAGAACAGGGGCAAGGGAGCCAAACAGTTCCGCAAAGAGGCCCGCAAAGAGGCTGCTCAGCATCTGAGTGGCCAGGACAAGCCCTCGAAGCAGGTTGCCATCGACGAGAAGGGCAGGAAGATGACAGTCATCATGGGAGGAGAAGCGGTATAGTTGGCCAACATAATCGAAACATTACGGTTCCAAGCTTTGGAAACTGACTTGTACTACCCTAGGAGATGGACAAGCTCTGGGAGCGCATGCAGGTGACCTTTACTCTGCAGTTTCAGTCGAAGACGATCTCCGAGTGGCTCGAGGGCGCCCGGGCAGCCCTTGACGCCCAGCCGAATAAGGATGAAAATGGCCAGAAGAAGTTCAAGGAGTTGGAAGGGGACGTTAAGAGACTTGTTGGTCGCATGAGAGATACGATCAACGCCGACAATAGGCAAGCTGCTCAGCGAGGAATTCAGACTTTGGACCTGGTTCGAGCAACCCCCCTCTCTCCCCAAGGCTCCTATGAGGACTCAGGTTAACCAAAGCTAGGTCTCTGCCGACTTGTTTCTGGTGGAAGAGTTGCGTATCGAAGACGTTGTGACGGGATTCGAGGCGGACCTGGTCAAGATGACGATGAGCTTGAACGAGTAGCAGGTGAAGTTGGAATTCGGCCGGGAAGGGACGACCCGAGCTCGCATGGGGCGGCGGTGGTGGAGCTGCCACAACCGGGCTGCCTTTCACACTCCGGTTGACTCCTTTACTAGAGACAGGCCAGCGAGGGATTTCTGCTTGAGAAACACTGCTCTTTTAGGACACATTCGATTCCGAGTGCGAGAACCAATGTTTTTCGTGTCTACTTTGCTACGATGGTTTCGGGTCCCCATCGCTTCGAATCAGAGTCGAAAGAGGCTCGAATGCTCCCCAGGAAGGACAACTTATGTTACATAGTGCCCTAAAGTAGAGGGATCGATGACTTCTGCCCAGATCATCTGCAATAAATAGTCTCGGTATTGCCCTCCAGGTCGTTCACCTGGCACCGCAGCGTAGCTAGCTGCGCGCGCAACAGTTCGGCCTCACGGCGCAGACTCGCAATCGCCTTTGTCTGATCCTCGTTGAGCTTGTAAGACATTAGGTACATCTCGACCAAGGTTTCAAAGACGAAGGACGAGCTGGATGCAGCAGCGACGTGATGGATTCCCTTGAATACTTTTTTCTTTTGCTGCCCCGTGGTGAGACTGTCCGCAACCTTTTCAGCCGCGTCAGGGGTAACGGTTTTTTGCACTTTGTGCAAGACCTTCAAGTCGGCGCCAGTTGCGATGAGTTTATTCGTCTTTCGAGACAGTTATATAGTGATAACCTGACGTGGAGCTAGGTGGATGTAGTAACTCACTCTCTCATCGTCGCTGAAGTTCCACTTCTCGACGGGAAATTGAGACATGATGGATGATCTGGAGATTCAGGCTCGAGGTTAAGTACTTGACGGCATTGACATGAAGGCAAAAAATCATAACAAGGCCCACTATCTATCTGGAGAGGGTATGGTCACTTCCTGGCAATGGTCCAAGGAACGCACTTTTTGCAAGGTGCTTTAGTCGCTTAAGGATATCTTGAAGCTGCCAGGAAACCTGCCGCCGATTTAAAAGTCTTGAGTTCCTCTCCTGGTTGTTTGCGTCATGCACCTCCATCTTTGGTGCCTGTGTGACAGTTATCACCATCTCAAGGTCCTGGAATACAGTACACAGAATGGCTTCGTTTTGTACAAAATCAAAACACAAATGTCTCTATAAATATCTATATCTATATCTATAAATCCTCATGACCGCTTCAAGTACCCATTTTTATCCCTGCTTTACTCATTATAACATAAAAGGCTGCTTGTACCAGCACAAGTCGACAAACAGTTTTACAATCCCAGTGTGCGTTCGCTTTAATCAACATACTTGGGAATAGTGGCCATCACGCCGTCCTTGGCGATGAGCTCCATGGCCTTGGTGACCTCATCAATGAAGCGCTGGTCACCGCGCAAATCGTCACCGAACAGGATCTTGACACTGAGCAGCTGGCGGGGGTCGTTGCCGCCGGCCTTTGCCAGGGCCTGAAGCTCCTCGCGCATCGGGTCGTCGACGGTGAAGGTCTTGCCCTCGTCGTCGACGCCGTTGATGTAGCGGAACCAGGCGCCGGCGACGAAGCACAGGCGGCGGAAGGGGCCCGTGGTCCAGATCTGCTCCGCGATGGAGGGCATGATGAACTGCGGGATCTTGCCGGACGCGCCGAGGGCGACGCGGGGGATCTGGTCCATGATGGTGGGGTTGGAGAAACGCTCCATGAGGGTGTTGCAGTACTCGTCAATATCGACGCCGGGGATCTCGGGAAGCAGGGGCTTGACCTCCTCCTGCATCATCTGCCAGACGAACTTGCGGTAGATGGGGTGCTCCATGACCTCGTGGACGTACTTGAAGCCGGCGAGCTGGCCGGGGTACGCCATGGCGGAGTGCGAGGCGTTGAGGAGACGCAGCTTGTGCTTCTCGAACTGCTCGACCTCGTGGACACCCTCGACGATCTGGACGCCGACCTTCTCGAATGGCGGGCGACCGTCGCAGAACTTGTCCTCGACGACCCACTGCATGAAGGGCTCGGTGACGACGGGCCAGCCGTCCTCGATGCCAAAGGTCTCTGCAAGCGACTTGATGTCGTTCTGGGAGGTGCTGGGGGTGATACGGTCGACCATGGCGTTGGGGAAGCCGCCCTCTTTGGCGATCCACGCGGCGATCTCTGGGTTCTTAAGGCGGGCGAAGGACTCGAGCATGGAGCGGGTGATGGAGCCATTCTTCTGCATGTTGTCGCAGGAGAGGACGGTGAAGGGCTTCTGGCCGTTGGCGTGGCGCCTGGCGAGCGCGGCGTAGAGGAAGCCAAAGATGCTGATGGGCTCGGTCTCGTTGGCCAGATCGTGCTGGATGTCGGGGTGCTCCGATTGCAGCTGGTGAGAGTTCTCGTTGTAGTAGTAGCCGCTCTCCGTGATGGTCAGGGACACGATGCGGGTGTCCGGGTGAGCCATCTTGGCGATGACGGCCTCACGGTCATCGGGCGCGAAGAGGAACGAGTTGATGCTGCCAATGACGCTGGCGTTGCTGCCCTTTGCGGAGCGCTCGATGAGTGTGTAGAGGTGGTCCTGGGCGCTCAGGACGTCGCGCATGGCGGCGTCGTTGGGCCGGAGGCCGACACCGCAGATGGCCCAGTCGGTCTCATCGTGCTTCTGGAGGAGGCGGTCAATGTAGACGGCGAGATGAGCTCTGTGGAAGCCGCCGACTCCGACGTGGACGATGCCCTCCTTGACGACGCTGCGGTCGTAGGTGGGGACCTTTACGGTCTGCTTGCCCTCCTGCGAGGAGATTGAGGACAGGTTGTTGCTGGTGAGCTTCAGGCTATCCGTGCTGTGAGGCATCTTAGGATTAGAAAAAATGAACAATTGGTACAGGCGAGTAATTCAGGAGTTAAATGATGAGATGGCGAGAGCGAATTATGAGAGAGAGAGAGAGAGAGAGAGAGAGGGGGAGGAGTGAGCTTGAGGTTGAAAGTTGAAGTGATCAAGAACACACCGCTGTCTCCTGAGTCCTGACCGCAAGTTTTTAATGAGAGAGTGACAAACAGTCTGATTTTTGATAAACTGGGCCCGGTGACGTTTCTGGACTGGTCCGGCCTGATAAACTGGGATCAGAGGTGGAGCTACCAAAGCACACCTTGCCACTATCACTGACCTCAACATTTTAGCAACCTGGAGTAACGAGACAGCTGTGGCTTGAATGCCTAGAAGTCTCTGGAAACCAATCAAACGGCACGGGGGGTGAAATTGAGCCGAAACATTCCAAACTCAAGGCTTGGTTAAAGCTGTATTCCTAGACTGAGTAGCAACTCCAAGAGAAAAACATCAACACATAACGTAGGGAAATCCTCCATCTCTCAAAGACTCACCTGCCTAAATTTAGCACACAAGCTGAAAATTCCTAAAACCCTTCTTATATCCGAGCTATTGGCAACTTGGCCCTGCGTTCAGGGTCTCTCTCGTATTGTCACCAACGCAACAGAACCCGTGGCTGGAATTCCAATTTTAACTTGCCTCATGTGACCGTTGATTGAGAGACATTGGCATCGGTGCTCCAGTTCTAGAGCTTCTCCAACTCATTTTGGGTCGATTGCTTTCTCCGCCTGCACGCCAGGGTAACGATGTTGGGGAAGCTTGTGGAGAACCCCCTTATTCATCGGGCCCCGGCTGGGCACCACTGGGCCGAAAAGCTGGAGCACGCCCCTGAGAAAAAACAAAAAAATCTACGGAGAACAGAGTGGCGGTGCTTTGTGATCCCGACACCGGTGGCGCGAGTCATGGGTGTTGGCGGATGAACTGAACGTGCTACGAACACCTACTTCGTATGCGTTGTGGCCATGTGATGAGCTTCCTTAAATACTCATAAACTCATTCAAAACATCCATTTTCCACTCTGGGCAGCTGGAAATGGCCTATTACTAGTCATCGTGGCCCGGATTCCTCTAACCCCTCATTTTTACTGCTGTCTCTTATGGCTGGCGCGGTCTGGAAAAGGTCAAACATCAAATGTTGCAGTAGAGGTGAGAAGTATGCTTTCTCAACATTTGAGATGGCACGTGAGCTTTTCAGATAAAATCCTGCAAGGCCCTACGTCTCGGATTGCGCTCTCCCCGCATACAGTTGAAATGAATCAGATGTGGTATGTGGGTGGCTTGTGTGTAACATTCGCCCTAAGCTATCTCTAGCACTAATGATCATGATGAAAAATACTCCATGAGAAGGATGCCTACCAAACAGCAACAACGCACGAAGCCAACAGGCTTTCCAACTCCGCTCCTGCCTCACGATAACATCTTTGTACCATCTTAGTTTCCTCTTGGGAGATCATTCAGAGTTACAGGTAAAAGACCGAATAGGCCAACAAAGCCCATGCAGGGACGCAGGGAAGAGCCTCAACTTCCCTCTCGCCTAATTTTTCTTGGCATCTGCTGTTAGTGAATGAGTGAGCCTACCACCAAATTACTAACAGCCGAAAACTCTTCACCTCCCCTTGCCGGAGCCCGCATCCGCGATGGCCTCACAGCCGCCGTCGGGCACCGGACTGATGTCGGCCGACCAAGCCGACCCCGAACCAGGCTCCGGGACACCTCCGGAGCCGAACCCCACCTCAAGAGCTAAGCGACGCCGCGACGCCGAGGCACAGCCGACCCGGCCCAGCCTAACGGGAAGCCAGCTTGATGCCACCACCGACGCCCCTACCTCGGCCGAGGGGCCCGCAGCCTCTACCGCATCTGCTCCGAGCGGATCTGCCACAGGGTCCGTCTTGACAGCCCTTGCAGAAGAAGCTAGACAGTACGAGGCACGGAAAGACGTCTTTCTGACCATTGCACGGTCCGTCGACAGCGTTGTCGCCAGCTTTGACGGTTCTAGAAAGCAGATCGCGAAAGAAGCCACTGCCTATGTCATTCAAACCCTCAAGAGACTGATCAATCACGAGACAAGCCCAATAGCGGCCCGGAGTTGGGCGGCTGTCGTCGCACCGATGGCGGGCAACACCACTGCGGCGACCCGGAGCGGCCAGAGCTGCCAGAGCTCTGCCCGCCCGAAGGCCACACTCCCCGCCGAGGATCAGCCGCAGGCGCAGCCGAAGGAGGACCTCCGCATCTTTGCCCGCGTCCCGGAAGAAAGCTTAGCGGCCGCTCGGAAGATCGCACCGTTCGCCGTACGACAGATCGTCTGTAAGGCCGTTGGCCTGGGGCTAGCGGACCTTCCCCACGTCTACCATATCAGCACAGGTTACTCTCTGAAGCCGCGAAACAAGCAAATACAGGAAAGACTACTTGCAAGTAAGGCAAAGCTGGCGGAATGCCTCGGCGCCCACCAGGTCGAGACGCCTATCAAGTGGTACACTTACGTTGTGCCGCGATGCCCAACAAAACTACACAGCATTGGCGGGGACGTCCTGGACCCAGCCACACTCGTTGAAGATGAGGTCTTCGCACAGACAGGACAGAAGCCTGTCCTTGCTCGACCGTCCCGCCTTGGGCCCAACCCAGTCACGAACGAAATATCTTGGCTCATATCATTCACATCAGAGGTCACGCCCTTCAGGCTCTTCAACCAAAGCGGCAGATCTCTGCCCGTCAAGAAACGAAGGACGCTCATCCGACACGACCCCGGCTGCCAGGGCTACCACTCCAACCGGTTCTGCGGACGACGACCGATCTGCAGCAACTGCGGAAGACCTTCCGATTCACACGAAACGGGACCCTGCATGGCCAGGCCCCAATGTGCCAACTGCTGCGGCCCCTTCCAAGCCAGCCACACAGACTGCCCAGCGAGGCCCTCGGCCGTAAACGGCGTCGTCTCCCTTCCCGGTCGAAAGGAGCGGGCTCGGATCCGGAAGGCCGGCCAGAAAGCATCGGACACTCTGTACAAGGCTACTCGATCCGACAGTAGCCAGGAGGCGGCAGGCGTCCCTACCTCCACCAGCCAGAACCAGCAACCCGGCGCCAAGCGCGCGCGCACGAGAACGCCCTCCGCAAGCTCGATCGTTTGCCTCGGTGACGGAAGCACTGACAGCAGCAGCATGGATGAAGACGAGGCGGACGAAGGCGAAGGCGAAGACTCCCCCGACAACACCTCCATCGACCGTCCCGTGCTACCCATGCCAAGCAGGAGCCAACGGGCAGCACAGAAGCCAAACTACAACGTCGCGAATGCCTACACCCACCTCGAACTCGACTCGGAGACGTAAGCCGGAGAGCGGCGACCCCACGGATGCTACGCGTTGCGCAGGGCAACGTCGGAAAGATCTCCCCGGCGCACACGGCTTTCCTGCAGCTCTGCTGGGAGGCTCAGATAGATGTGGTCCTCGTCCAGGAAACCCTGGACGGGCTGGAAGGACGGAAACGTGCAACTGAACACGCACCCGGGTTTCGACTCTTTCGTCCCGGTCGACTTCTGGGACAGCGAAGGAACCAGACCAAGAGTATTGACCTACACACGCAAAGGGATAGGGATGACGGTGGAGCAGCAGAGGCCTGTCCACACGA